>NC_041396.2:127592419-127792419 GCF_900747795.2 Erpetoichthys calabaricus
TTGCTGCTTATGTTTTCATCTTACTTTATAAGAATTAAAATTGTAAAAATTAATATAGAACTCTTTTTAGGGTGTCCCTATATATTAACAAATTTATTTTTTAGAAAGTGAAGACATTATTTTGATTTTGTCCATTTGGAATATAAAAAGACATTTGCAAGAAAGTTTTACAAAGATCTAAAGCAGAAGATGGCAAGGTATTACCTACACTGTGCTTAATTTGTGGGTGTTTATTGACCTCTGTATGCATAGTGTTTATGCATTTCTGAACAAATATGCTTCAAATCTAATTTTTCAGTAAGACAATACAAGGTCAGTAGGTACCTGCTCAGCAACAGTACCCTAACCCTTCATCAATTTCAGTACCTAAAACTGTACTAGCTAGTAACGATGAAGATATAGGTTGTTTTAAAGACCTTATCAATGTATTCCAGCACTTCACCACTACATGATATTAGGCAATCATGGGAACAAGATCTTTCAATAAGAATATCACATTGGGAACAGATTTCAATCATCCAGAAAATACATTCTTCCTCAGTTTGTGCAAAGTATGGCAGAATTCGGCACAAAATTGTCCACATACACCAAACTCATCTATTTTAAGCATGGTTAAAGAAAAGCAATACAGTGATCCCTCGCTATATCGCGATTCGCCTTTCGTGGCTTCACTCCATCGCGGATTTTATATGTAAGCATATTTAAATATATATCGCGGATTTTTTGCTGGTTCGCGGATTTCTGCGGACAATGGGTCTTTTAATTTCTAGTACATGCTTCCTCAGTTGGTTTTCCCAGTTGATTTCATACAAGGGACGCTATTGGCAGATGGCTGAGAAGCTAGATTGCTTACTCTTTGCTTACTCTTCTCTCTCTATTGCGCTAACTTTCTCTGATCCTGACGTATGGGGATTGAGCAGGGGGGCTGTTCGCACACCTAGACGATACGGACGCTCATTTAAAAATGCTGAAAGATTATCTTCACGTTGCTATCTTTTGTGCAGCTGCTTCCTGAAATGACATGCTTCACGGTGCTTCGCATACTTAAAAGCTCGAAGGGCACGTATTGATTTTTGACTGAAAAACAAACTCTGTCTCTCTCTATCTCTCTCTCTCTCTCTCTCCCCCTGCTCCTGACGGAGGTGGTGTGAGCTGCCGCCTTCAACAGCTTTGTGCCGCGGTGCTTCGCATACTTAAAAGCCAAACAGCCCTATTGATTTGTTTGCTAGAGATTGTTTTCTCTATCTATGTGACATTCTGTGCTCCTGACACGCACTCCTTTGAAGAGGAAGATATGTTTGCATTCTTTTAATTGTGAGACGGAACTGTCATCTCTGTCTTGTCATGGAGCACAGTTTAAACTTTTGAAAAAGAGACAAATGTTTGTTTGCAGTGTTTGAATAACGTTCCTGTCTCTCTACAACCTCCTGTGTTTCTGCGCAAATCTGTGACCCAAGCATGACAATATAAAAATAACCATATAAACATATGGTTTCTACTTCGCGGATTTTCTTATTTCGCGGGTGGCTCTGGAACGCAACCCCCGCGATGGAGGAGGGATTACTGTAATTAAGAATTACTACATCAAAAAAGTGTTGAGGTTTTTTTTGGTTAGGAAGACAGACATTTTAAGGTAAGGCAGTTATTCTCACTAATTACGGCAATGTGTTGATTAACACATGCATGTAACAATTTCACTGTTTTCTATACATGAGGCAATAACAACCATATAAACCCATAAAAATATAGGCATCTAAAATTTGTTAAGGTTAACATCGAAATTATGAATAAAATCATCAAGCACTTGCTTTACTATTTCATATATTTTGGGAATTCCTCCTATTCAAACAATTTTGTGGAAAATATTTACATATTTGTTCGATTGTGCTTGATTTACAATTACATCTAATATTTAGCATCCTTATTTGGATTAACACCAGACAGGACAGAATTATTTAAAGGATAAACTGTTACAATGTTCCAAAGTATACTTTTTTAAAACTTTTTTCAGTTCACTAGAAGCATCCCTATCCAACCTCCATAACTCAATGAGAAAGTGACAAATTATGTAGAATGGTGCTGGTGGTGTTTAACTGTATGGGTTGGATATGGTACTTGCTACATAATGTGTTGCTTTGTGAACAGTGGTTCAAGTTAGGACTGGGTAATGATAGGTAGTAGGAACTAACTATTTTTAAAAATTTGCATCAGTGGCTTTATAATTCGCAATACTTTGAGCATTTCAAATAATTAACCTGTTTTACTTTATATATTTTATCCACAGCACTCATCCATTTGCTTTACTTTAAATAATGAAAAATAAGATCAATTTCTCATACCCCATCACTGTGGCTCTACAAAGTCAGTCTCACTCAGCGCCAATACCCATGCTTTCCACGTTTACTATCTACAGTTTTTTCTTGCCTTCAGTGTGTAATGGCAAGTAGTTTGACATTAGAAGGGATCAGGAGATGATTCATATCCAAAAACAAATCAAAGGGTCATTACCAAAAAAATAAAACAATCATGTGGGTAATCCATAACGAGAAACAAAAATCAAAGTCAAAAGATTGTAACCCAAAATAGTTTGTCAGCAGAAGATGTAAACTAAAGCACTAGAGAGAAAGTTGGGGAGAATACCCATAATATTGTACAAAAGTGTAACACAGATGGTGGCATTTTAAATACAGTTGCGCCAATGAAATCACACGGTGAGATTTTTGGGGCAACACCAAAGAACAACTGGCTGTTGTGCTGTTGCAAGGGACCCCCAAGAAACCCATCAGAAACAAAATGAGGCCATGGGGAAATGATGATAAAATAAAATAACAAGTCTCACACCGTAATGTACAAGGAAATCAAAGTAAAAATGAATTCTCTGAGGTTCAAAATCCAACAAAATATTAACACATCACACAGCCAATATTATTAAGTAACAAATAAATAAATAAATAAATAATAAAATGAATGAATGTCCTTTAATTTGTGTTTATATAATATAGCACCTTTCACAGAGCACTAGTAAAATTGCAATTCAAAATTGAAAGTACACCTGAAAGTCACTTTAATTAGTCTCTTATAGTGATCTTTAGTGATCTTTATCATTGGTGTGCTTTTTTATTCTTTATTTCTAGGCTAGCTTTCACTGAATTATTTTTATTTTTAGACGGCTAACCATTTTAATTCATGTATAGTATCTATGTCTCTTGTTTGGCATTACTATCATTTAGAATTATAAATCTAGTGACAAAATAATGTCAAAAAACAGACATCTGAACCATTTTTTGTTCCATCAAAAGCAAAAGTAAAAGAAAAAAAAGTTCTTACATTAATAACGGAATGATTTACCCTGGACTTTATCTAAATAACGTATTTATCAAGTTTTGTTAATCAAAAGTAAGACCAACAGCATATGTATATTTGTGGAAAACACAGATGATTTGGAGGAACATCAGATCTAAAGAACTAAACCTTAGCAATTCATCTGCAAGCAGTCCTAACACTAGAATTTAAAATAATTGGTCAATTAAATAAATGAGTATAAAACAGCACAGATGTAGATATATGTTGTTGAAGCATTAACACATTCATTTTCTAAACCTGTTAATTATAGTACAGAGGCCACAAAGGCAGGAGTTCATCTAAGAAGCACTGGAGCCAAGGCAGAAACCTACCTTAGACAAAGACAGACTCACCAACATACCCAGTACATACAAACTTCACCCAGGGACTAGGGGTCTCATGCAAAACGCGTAGAATTCACACTAAAGCATGGTGTACGGACAGAAGTTGAAATGTGTGTACGCACAAAAAAATTCAGATATAGAAAAGTGTGTGTAAGCCAACTTCCACGTACGTCTGCTACATAAATCCCTGTCTGCGTGAAATGTAACGCTCGTGCACGCGCCTGTCGCCCCTCCCAGACTCCTCCCAGAATTACACCTCTTTGAATAAGCAAATCAATATAAATATTCCCTTAAGTTCAGCGTTCTGTGAAAAGACAATGGCAAAATAATATTCTTCTTTTTTCCCACCGTTAAGTTCAGAAAGTCACACAGGGCATGAAAAAAAAAGGAGCTGTCAGATATCAAAGTCGCCGTGAAAAAGCGAGTCATAGCCCACCATCTGGGTGTCATATGGAAGCTTATTAATGTACAGAGAAAAGAACAAATAGGGACACAATGGGAAAAAAAACCTTGAAATATCAACTTTAATCTCGAAATTTCCACTTTAATGACAAAATAAATTACGTGATAATAATTAAAGTAGAACGTCATAAACTTAATCTTAAAATCTTTAGTTACGATGAGATTTGAGAAACTAGTAAATTAAAAGTAGCATGTTAAATGCTTCGTATTCTGTGTGTTCTTCTACTCTATGGGCGTGAATTACTACTTGCTTCATAAATGGGCTTTCTCTTACGCCGACAGGACACAGAATACATTACATTCATGATATTACAGCTCTCTGAACAATTTAAATACTAAGATGTATACTTGATATCATTTTCATGATGAAATGAATTAAAGCATGTATTAAACATGGGGCCACTGTGGCGCAATGGTAGCAATGAGCTGGTGCCCTGTCCAGAGATTGTTCCTGCCTTCTGCAAGATGCTTACTCTCTTTCAAACATACTAACCCCCAATTCCTGTCCTTCCTTTTCTTTCTCCAAGTAACCAATCGCCACACAATCAGCTCTTTAACCCTTTAACCGCCAACTCCCTAAATATTCCCCACGCCAGGCGAAATCTGAACAATTTTCGTTTTTTTTACTTTTTTACATTTTTTTTACATTTTTTACATTTATTCAAGCAGTATTGACCACTAAATGTTGTGCAAGTTGCCAGTGTATACACGAAATCTATAAATGTAACCTGAATTCTCAGCTAAGCAAAACATCTTGATACCAAACCGTGCCCTTTTCAATGGTAGATACTGTCGAAACTGTAAGCGGCCCTTCCACGACAATAAACTTTCATCAACTGCAACTGACGGTCCTGGCATGTAGGGCAACTGAAATGCTTCAAATAAATGATCAATCAAAGGACGTAGCTTGAACAAGTGGTCGCGGTTTGGATCTTTCTTATCTGGCTCGTTTCTGTTGTCATTCAAATGAAAGAATTTCAGCAGCAAAGAGAATCGGTTACGTGTCATGACAGCTGCAAAAATAGGTGTTGCATACATAGGATCTGTAGACCAGTACATCTCAATATCTGGTTTTCTGATTATTCCCATCAACATCAAAATCCCAATGAATTTTTTCATTTCGTTTTCATCAGTGTCAAACCAAGCACGAACACGGGAATGTGGAGGTAAATTGGGATTTTTCTCAATAAACTGTGCTGCATACAGATTTGTCTGATGAACAAAATGTCTGATCAAATCAGGTGACACAAACAGCTCATAAAACTGCTCAGCAGTGTAATTGTTTACATCAACAATAAAGCCACACGTTCCCTCAAACGAATGCAGAAAAGGTAGTTCACCACGGGCAGCAGCCCAGCTGAGATGCTGGGGATACACCCACTCAGCGCCGTCATCCGATGCGTCTTCATTCACAGTATCATGCAGCGCACGTTGCTGCTCATCACTGTCGCTAAAATCTTCTTCAGAACTGCTACAATCATGATCAGAACTGTCCAAAATCGCCTGCAAAGCCCCACTTGAAGTCAGTTTACGTTTCGCCATATTCACAGCTGTTACATGCGAATCACGTCACATGACCGGCCAAAACAACCACAGACTTGTCGAAATACAACGTAGTAATAATACCCACGCCAAACCGTCAGTTATACTACTTGCCAGGCATTCATATAACCACAGGCAAATGTGCCGGATAATTCCGGCAGTATGGCGTTAGCAATAAAACAACGGTGCCGGATATATCCGGCAGAGGGCGGTTAAGGGGTTAATAAATGTCAAGCCATCTGTAAACTTTGAATGCAGATTCTTCAAAACTTTTAAGGAACATTGAAACATATTCGTAGTACATGTTTACCATCCAGGGTCACGCCAGTCCCAGGAAGCATACAGAGCGAGTCAGGACCAATCCCTGAACAGGGCGCCAGTTCGTCACCTCTGTCCACTGTGTCCACATATTTAATAACAAATGAAGTTAAAAATGTATCTGTATAATGTAATATATATACACTTTACTGAATTTCATTTGAAAAATGATATCAAGAGCTCAAAGAACATAGTGCCTGGAAATCTAAATCGACAGTCATCATCACCTGTAAATATGCTCTCTTCTATTGAATTGAATTCCTTTATTGTTATTGTATGGTACAATGAGATTCAATACGCAAAACCTCCATAAACTTTTTTTTTCCTATAAAATGGTAAAATAACAATAATAATAAGATAAAAAAAACAAAGAAAAATATACAGGTTGTGCTCAGGTTGTGCAATATTACAACTGTATTGCAAGTTTAAAGTGAGGTAATTGTACTTATAAGTACAAACGATTCTACCGGGAGCACTTGATGGACTGATTGAGTGCGTTTACTGTATATCTCTTGGGATTAAACTATTTCTGAACCACAAGGTTCGTGTGCAGGAAAGGCTCTGAAGTGTTTGCCGAAAGGGAGAAGTTCAATTAGACTGTGCACATGGCTGAGGCAGTGTGTACTAGAAGCTGTACCCGAACAATTCCCTCCGCTCTTGACACAATCTGCAGTAGAGCTTTCCAATCAGCTGCTGTAGAGCTGTGATTCCACACTCAGATACAGTGGGTTAAAATACTCAGTGGTACACTGAGAGTAACAACGCTAAAAGCAGCTATAGTATTTGGAATAGTCTGGCCATTCCATGCACCATTATATGTTTACAGGTTGATTACAATCAGATGCCTTAAACTAAAAAACGATATGCGGTTAATGTCAGTGTATTTGATAAAGTTGCGTCAGGGATGTGAATCTAAAAAATAAAGGGAAGCCACCTAGGAACAGCAGCACTGCTTTGATGCTGGGGGCCACCAGTTTGCAAAACCGAGCCGAAAACTTGTGTACGCTATGGTCTGAGCTGGTGTGAGAATGTGCATGGCTTTATGCCAAGTTTAGTTTTTATACATCGCGATGCGAGAATGGAAATGGGCGTACGCAACATTTTTGTTTGTACACACCATTTATACATGAGGCCCCAACACATTTAGCTGTGAGGAAGCACTGTTAACCACTCTGTATTGTGCGGCACTGTCACGGGAACAGGTTGTAGATGTTGACAATACACACTAGCTAAATGTTTTAAATAGAACCGGATTACGGAAGCATTCTACATACTCTATTATTGCTAATTAATAGAAGGGATTCTTACCTCCTCTACCATTTTGGAAATTCTCAATCTAATTTTATTTAAGCAAGTCCAGTATGCATATACTATACTATGGACACTAGTTTAAGGCCGTTACAAGCAGGTGACGCAGTGGTGGCACTATTGCCTCAAGTCCTCCCTGTGTGGTAGCGCTTTGAGTAGTGAGAAAAGCGCTATATAAATGAAATGAATTATCATTATGCTAGGGTATTTGTATAATGCTGACTTAGCACCAATATCTAATCATCTGATTACTTTAAGATATTTTGTAAATATTTGGAACTCTTCTCCTATAACCTCCAACATTTCACTGTCAGTTGAGCAGCATATTTCATGGATGTTAGCACTTTTACTGAATTGTACAAACAACAGCAGCCTTCTGCAGCCTAGACTCACTCGGAGGAAGAGGCAGAAACTTCAGAGATGAGCAAAGATATTGTAAAAATATTTATCTTATAAAACAAGAATCAACAAAGCTTTGGGAGAAGTCTAACATATGCCTGTGAAAACAAAGTTAGGAGCCATTACATAAATGACTTAACCAAGAATACAAGGTCTAGGCAAACCAAAGTCAAAGGAAAAGAAGGTGTTTCAGAACTATATTTTAAAAAATCACAGGGAATGACAGAACTATAGATCAAGGAGAAAGTCTCAGGTTAATGTATTGACCGAGTCCCCAAAGACTGCAGTACTAATCACTGCACTACTGTGCTGCAGTCAGAGAAAGCCATACTTTATAAAATGTATAATTAATTAGTCAGCCCTATATTGTTCACTATATTTTACTTTATATGCCAGATCATGTTTGATCTGCTTCATTTAAATAAAGAATTTTAAATAGGTATGCCATGATTATATTTTTTAATATACTTAGCAGATATTGTGCAATATGTTATGAATTTTTCAAAAAATATCAGATCATTTTTAAGTTTAGCATATTATTTTCTTTTTAGTTTTTGTTTTCTAACAAATAGAACAATTTTCACCTTTTCATTTGCTGTGTAATTGAATCATATCAATAAAATAAACTTTTCCATTAAAAACCAGGCAAAGCAAGTCAGGGCAACC
The DNA here is from genome assembly GCF_900747795.2 of Erpetoichthys calabaricus. Classification (NCBI taxonomy): domain Eukaryota; kingdom Metazoa; phylum Chordata; class Cladistia; order Polypteriformes; family Polypteridae; genus Erpetoichthys; species Erpetoichthys calabaricus. The sequence goes on from NC_041396.2 coordinate 127,600,801, forward strand.
ATGCTCTCTCATACCTGTTGGAGTTCATTAATAATTTTGTTCTTCTCTTCAATAAGCTGGGCACAATGTCTTTGTTGCATATTCAAAGCATCGCTCAAGTCCTGTGGGATTTCTTTTGCCTTGGCTGAGGCCCACTTCTTCCTGATGTCCTCAAACTTTTCCAAGCTTGTTTTAGCCTCATTTTCCAACTTCTCTGTTCTTCACAAAAATACACAGTAATGACAAATCAGGTGCAATGTATCTGTATGAGAATCTTAAAATGACACAATGTAGCTTTCTCAAACATATTTAATCTCAAATCAAAAAGGGATTTTGGACTAGGCAAAGAAGTCATTATGCCAAATTTTATAATAAATACACCTAATCACAGCAACTGAGATCATAATACCAAAAGTGAATTTTGTATTATTTCAAAATTTTTGAGAGAATAAAGGAAGTAGCAGAAACAGTGGCATTTCCCATATGGTATATTAGCAAAGCATTGGATGACTCTGCCAGCACAGCTAATACACTGATAAGGCTCGCTTTTTTTTTTTTTTTTGCTACATTCGTATGTGTGAGAGATTTTGGTAGTAAAATATAAACGCCACTTTAGCCTCAAAGATAATTCTATGAACAGTTAAAACTCATCAAAGTTTGATACCCATAGATGTTCTAAAGAACAGAAGGCAGATGCAACAGTTTCCTTTTATAAAGATGAGCAGTCTAGGTTAGAGAGTGGAACAAAATGGAAGAATAAGTGAGTGGTACACATGTGGGAACAGGCATATACTCTCAAAGAATAGAAATGAAAGTCCTTAATGAGATAATGTAAGTTCTGAAGGTGAGCAGAAAGGTATTTTTACCCTTTTGTTCTTTTCCAGCATATGCCATATTATATCTATCTTTACTGAACAAAGACTCGATAATAACATTTTCTATATTGATGTCTGGTATAATTTAAGTGGGGATCTATGAGATGGCGGGAAAGACTCCTCTTTTCAATTATTGTTTGCTGATGTAACTGAAATAAAACAGTAATGAAACTGTTCAATCCATCCACCTATTTTCTAAGCCAGTGGTGTTCAATTTAGAAGCACAGGTTACAACAGCTTGAATCTACTTCAAGGCCTAATTCCCAACCCACTTACTGTGGCATTCTTGTACATGCTCTCCCAGCAACCATTTTTTTCATCCGCAGTTCCTAGATAATCTAAATTTTTAATACTAAGTATTGTTTCAAAACAAGTCTAGTGAACACTACCCTTCTGATTGACTTATTTCCTGCCCACACCTAATTCCACCTTTGCACCATATATTAAGCAAATAGGTGTCTGCTCTCTGCAACTCTGTCACAAAATAATGGGTTTGGTTTGTGGCTAAAAAGATAGATGCCTCTAGCATATGAGTTTTTCAGTTCAGGTGATTGGTATGATTACTTTTTACAAGGGAAGAGGCTCAGTGTTATGATATAATAGCTTGTATGCAGTCATCCATCGCTTTTTGAATATTTCTTGGCAATCCAAGTGCTAAATGTAAACTCAATCTCAAATAAGATCGACGAACTGGCTGCGCTGGTGAAAAATGTAAGGACCTACAGAGAATGCAGTTTGTTGTGTTTCTGCGAAACGTGGCTAAATAACACCATCCCAGATGCCAACGTGGAGCTACCCGGGTTTAGCACAGTTAGAGCGGACAGAGATGCAAGTACCTGTGGTAAGCACAAAGGAGGAGGACTCGCTCTCTATGTTAATACACGGTGGTGTCACTCTGGACATGTTAACGTCAAAATCTCCACTTGCTGCAGGGATATCGAACTGTTGGCCGTAAGTTTACGTCCCTACTACTTGCCCAGAGAGTTTGGACACGTCATTGTTGTCATCGTGTACATCCCTCCTCGGGCGGACGAGGAGTCAGCGAGTGACATCATCCATTCCGCTGTTGCTAAGTTACAAACGCAGCACCCTGAGGCGCTTGTGCTAATCGCTGGAGACTTTAACCATGTGACGCTGGACAAAACATTACCTGCATTCTCCCAGTATGTGCACTGTAACACCCGGGGAAATAAGACTATTGATTTACTTTATGCAAACGTTAAAGACGCATACAGCGCCACCCCGCTGCCTGCGCTTGGGAAAGCAGATCATAACCTGGTTCTGCTTCAGCCTCACTATAAACCAAAAGTGAGAGTCCTACCTGTAACCACACGATCATTCAGGAAGTGGACTCCGGAGGCTGAGAATACTCTGAGAGAACTTTTTGGAACTACAGACTGGGATATCCTGCAGGGATCTCATAATGAGAACATTGAGGAAGTTGTTGACTGCACTACTGACTACATCAACTTCTGTATGGACATTGTAGTTCCAGTAAGAACTGTACGCTGCTATGCTAACAACAAGCCATGGATTACAAGTGACATCAAGGGCCTTTTGAATCAGAAGAAAAGGGCTTTTAAAGACGGTGATCAGCATGAGCTCAAGCGCGTGCAGAAGGAACTCCGAGTCCAACTCAGGGCGGCGAAGGAGCAGTACAGGAGAAAGCTGGAGCAGAAGTTGCAGAATAACAGCATGAAGGAAGTGTGGGATGGGATGAAGATCATCACTGGCTGCAGCTCGAAGCGGGGTACCACCATTGAGAGAGATGTGAAGAGAGCAAACCAAATGAACAACTTTTTTAACAGGTTTGACCACCCTAACCCACTCTCACTCTCACCTCGGAGTACTGCACCCTCCACACATCCTTCTGCTGATACCAGCATAGGAAAAACATCCCCACCCATAATAACAACAGCGCAAGTGAGCAGAGAGCTGAGGAGACTTCGTGCCAGCAAAGCAGCGGGTCCAGATGGAGTATCGCCACGACTGCTGAAGGTCTGTGCATCGGAGCTGGGGGGTCCTCTACAGCGCATCTTCAACCTGAGCCTGGAACAGGGGAGAGTCCCGAGGCTTTGGAAAACATCTTGTATCACCCCAGTCCCAAAGGTATCACGTCCTAGTGAGCTGAATGACTTTCGGCCTGTTGCTCTGACATCACATGTGATGAAGACCATGGAGAGGCTGCTGCTTCACCACCTTAGGCCACAGGTTCAACACGCCCTTGACCCTCTGCAGTTTGCATATCAGGAGAAGGTGGGAGCGGAAGATGCCATCATCTATATGCTACACCGATCCCTCTCTCACTTGGACAGAGGCAGTGGTGCTGTAAGAATTATGTTTCTAGACTTCTCTAGCGCCTTCAACACAATCCAACCTCTGCTCCTTAGGGACAAGCTGACAGAGATGGGATTAGATTCATACCTAGTGGCATGGATCGTGGACTATCTTAAAGACAGACCTCAGTATGTGCGTCTTGGGAACTGCACGTCTGACATTGTGGTCAGCAACACAGGAGCGCCACAAGGGACTGTACTTTCTCCGGTCCTGTTCAGCCTATATACATCAGACTTCCAATACAACTCGGAGTCCTGCCATGTGCAAAAGTTCGCTGATGACACTGCTATCGTGGGCTGTATCAGGAATGGGCTGGAGGAGGAGTATAGGGACCTAATCAATGACTTTGTTAAATGGTCCGACTCAAACCACCTACACCTGAACACCAGCAAAACCAAGGAGCTGGTGGTGGATTTTAGGAGGCCCAGACCCCTCATAGACCCAGTGATCATCAGAGGTGACTGTGTGCAGATGGTGCAGACCTATAAATATCTGGGAGTGCAGCTGGATGATAAATTAGACTGGACTGCCAATACTGACGCGCTGTGCAAGAAAGGACAAAGCCGGTTATACTTCCTTAGAAGGCTGGCTTCCTTCAACATCTGCAATAAGATGCTGCAGATGTTCTATCAAACAGTTGTGGCGAGCGCCCTCTTCTACGCAGTGGTGTGCTGGGGAGGCAGCATTAAGAGGAAAGACGCCTCACGCCTGGACAAACTGGTGAGGAAGGCAGGCTCTATTGTTGGCATGGAGCTGGACAGTTTAACATCTGTGGCAGAGCGAAGGGCGCTCAGCAGGCTCCTATCAATTATGGAGAATCCACTGCATCCACTAAATAATGTCATCTCCAGACAGAAGAGCAGCTTCAGCGACAGACTGCTGTCACTGTCCTGCTCCACAGACAGATTGAGGAGATCGTTCCTCCCCCAAACTATGCGACTCTTTAATTCCACCAGGGGGGGTAAACGTTAATATTTAACATTATACATAGTTATTGTCTGTTTTTTTTTTTTTCACCTGTATTATTATCATTCTTTAATTTAATATTTTTTATTGTATCAGTATGCTGCTGCTGAAGAATGTGAATTTCCCATTGGGATTAATAAAGTATCTATCTATCTATCTCTCTATCTATCTAAAGAGTCACCTATCTACACTCAGCCAAATTCAGTGGATATGAATGAAAATGACTACTGAATATATAGCCAATCCACTTAAAAAGTAACACTTGCACAGGGACATGTACAAAGAGGTGACTATGGTGGCTCAAGCTCCGGCCCCTTTCCCGTGATTGGTCTAGTGCTCTTGTCACTCATTTGAAATATGCACCTTTGTTCATTATACACAGAGGAAAATATGCTATGATAAGCATTTAACCTTGTTAAAGCTATGTAGGCTAGTTTACTATCCCATATGGAAATAAAGTAGGGTCTTTAACAAGGGTGTCATTACACTGAGAGACACTTTTTTTTAAAGCACATCACAAGTGGAATTTCTGGCACAGGAATAAAGCTGCAAAATGCTTAGGTACTTCTGTGGGGAATACAGTTCACACTTTATATAACACAACAAAATTGTGAAAATTCACTGGTCAGAAAACCTTCACATACATCACTTTTAATTATTTCCTGAAAGAAACTGCCAAGAAGTCGATACTCAATGTACCTGAATGGCCATCACAGCAAGTTATTTATTGAACCACTCAATTTTGCTTTTACACCCCTAGATGCTTAGAGGTTTTGTATTGCATAAAGATGATGGATATTGAAATTGTTCAATTAAGGTTAGTGTATTGATGCTGCTTGTAATTTATAAAACAAATAATAGATTTAGTAATTTGTAGATAATCTCATTTTGTGTACCATATCAATTTAGCTGGGAATCTTTGGAGAATATGCCTGATGATAAAGCTAGGATGTGATGGTATAGAAAATTTAAGTTTATGGATTAAAGTGATTTCAATCATTACCTTTATAATTATTAAAAAGTTTATGCTTATATTTTCATTTTTAAGACTACTGTTTTTTAATTTGCAAGTGGATTATTTTTCTTTTTGGCTTCCTAGATATAAAACTTCAGTGAGATAATGAAAAGTCATGTGTAGTTTGTGAGAGCTGAACAGGCCATTGTGTTCAAAATACAGCTGCTGAGATATTAACTTTAAGAGAACTAAACAGGCCATTATTTTAGAAAATATATAAAAAGAATTTAAGTCTATCTATCAATGCTTTTAATCAGTATGGGTGTTATATCAGGCAGCTTTAGGCTATATACATGTAAGAGTTAATTAGTAAAGGCTTGTGCCTGTATTTTTATTTCTTCCTAGCAGCTAAGGAAACTGCCTGTGTTTATCAGCTCAAGACCACTTGTCCTGCCAAGGAAGCTGAGGAAAGTGTGCTCCATAAGAAAACGAAGCGCCCTTGTTGAAAGATGCAGCTGCCTAACCCTTTAGCTTTGAGGGATATTTGTGCAACCAGTAACTATTCATTGATGGCTCAATATGTTATATGTGGGACCTTCTTATTCTGATTTAAATGGTGGGAATTGATCGATAAACAAGTCTCCGACATCTACACAGGGTAAGGAGTAATGTTGGCAGGTTTCGGTCAGATGATGAACATTAGTGGGCCTGGACATTAGGTAATGATGGGAATAACTAGAAGGAGAAGAGTATTTTCCATAGACAATACGAAATGTAATATAAACTGATGCACTTCCAGTTTAAGCACTTTTGTCATTTTCAGGTTTCTTTGTTACATTACTGTGTAATAAATGTGTTTTCTGCATTCCCATCTGGACTCCGAGATTGCCTTCTTTAAAGAGAGAGAAGTTTTCTTCACGACAGTGGCAGCAGCAGCATGGGGCCAAGGACTGGTCTTGCTGTTGTGTGAAGTTTAACAGGGTGTGTAAGACACACCAAAATTCAAAGTAAGTTAGGGGTTCTTAAATTGGGGGGTTGAATCATAGTTGCGCGGTGGGAGAATGGTGGTGGTCACAAGAGTCTTGCTGTGATGAATATGCAGCAAAGTAACAGGATTTATTGTAAAAGAGGGTGATCTTTTTTTCACTTACTGCAACATTAAAGACAGGGGTCCTGTTATAAGCCATCACTTTTTCCATAGGTGGGTTGTGAGAAATTATAATAACAAAAAAGGGCTGCCTTCTTAAGAAGGTTTAGAATTCCCAATTTAATTGCTTATGCATTTGGGAGGGTGAGAGTGAAACCAATCAAGGGTACACAACATCAAGAGGAAAACACATTGAAATTGCGAGAAAGAAATAGGCAGTTCTCTGGCATCTAATAGATGTAACATCACTGCTTTGCAAGACTTAAAGACCAGGGAAATAATTATTTGCTAATTATGCTCATAGTTTGACAGCTCACTTTGTCTTTATTCATGTTCTCCAGAATTCTAAAATGTCAAAATCAACACAAAATGTCATTTTTGCTATTAAAGCTACAGTTCAGTAGAAGGTGAAGGATGAGATCAAAACCTATTTTTTTGGCTTAACAAGCAAATGAGATAAACAGCATTTTATGTTGTGCACAGCTGTCCACTGAAGTCAGTTATTGCTGCTGAAATAAGGAGTGCTACATTAATTTCTTTGATATATAAAAGGAGTGTGAGATGTAAAAATGATGAAAAACTCTAGTAAGCTGCAAGATTACAAAAGTTCTAGTTCATATTAAAACAGTAAAGTACACATGGATATGAGGTTTTGTGCTACTTATTATGTGGTTTTGTTTTCATTAATGACAGGAACAAACTAGTAAATACTGTTAAACTAGTAAAAAATGTTAAAGTTCACAAGAACTGAAGAATGGTCTTGGCATAATCATATCATGTTCTGAAATAATGCATTTCTGAAATTATGTAAAGTACAGGGTGAAAGTGTCAACAGAAAATGGTGCCCATTCTGTAGAATCATACAATGCTTGTGTGAAATTTCTGCTAATACCTATAAATGTTCTAATTGTTTTCCTACTTTTCTGGATATTTACCAATTATTTTTTAATTTTCTGACTTCACTTATTCCAGTGATCTTACATGTTCCAATATTTATTAAATTCCAGGCAGTTTGATGAATATCCTCAAAGGAGTGAAGAATAAATAAAAAAGTAAAGTAAAGAAGAAAAAATTGTAAAGAACATGTAACAAATATATGGGCTAAGTAATATTACCGGCGTGCTGCTGAAGAATGTGAATTTCCTATTGGGATTAATAAAGTATCTATCTATCTATCTATCTATCTATCTCTCTATTTGCTTGGTTGATTTGCATGAAATGTGAAGTAGTATTATTTCTAATGACAGGCCTTTGACAGCCTACCTTTGTCTTTTTGCTTCTGCTTCCTCAGTTCTCCTCTGGGATTCTCTTGCATCCACTGCCACCTGAATATTAGTGACCAATTCTGTCCCATCACTCTGTAGTTTATTTAGACGCTGAAAGAAAATAATATTTCTTTCAGAATGAGTCCAATATTGTTAATAGTTTTGAGAAGGAGATACAAGAAAACATGTAGTGTATGTGCTACCCTTCGTTTATATATACACATTACCAGCAACTTATATTCTTACTGTTAGGAGTTTATTAAGAATTATATAAACACACTCAAACAAATATTATATATTCATAAACAACTGCAAGTCACCTTCGGCAAAGCAGACAAAAAACAAGAAAACAGAGTTAATCAGAATTATGATATTAATTTACAAACCTCCTGGATCAAACCTCTAATTTCAATCTTAATTTATCAAACTAACTTTAATCTAACCCAGATAAAAACTAGCATACATTATTTTTCCTTGCAATTTTAATATCCACATACAAGTAGAAATGGATACTCACTTAATTTTTTCAGTCCTCATGTGAAGAAGTAAGTTCCTTGTCTTTTACTTCCATGATTTTATATACATCTGTCCATTCATTCATTTTCTGCTGCCTATCCAGGTCCAGGTCCATGTCATGGGGATGGTCTCTAAACAAAGATGCTAAGACATCCCTTTTCCCCATAACCCCATCCACTCCTCCAGGGGGATATCGGGACATTCCTCAACCGCTGAGAGATACAATCTCTCCAGTATGCCCTGGGTCTGCCCTGAGATCTCCACAATAGTTGAACATGCCCAAAACACCTCCACGGTGAAGCGTCCAGGTGGCATTCTAATCAGATGCTTGGACCACCTCAACCAGTTCCTTTTGATGAATGGGTATGGCTTTACATATCGGGTCATAATTATAATCAAATCATTATAAACTCAGGTGAAAAACAATACGCAACACATTTTACGTAGTAATTTATTCAACAAATATAAGTCAACATGCAGAAGCCAAGTAGGTAAAAGTACATACACCCACACTTTTTTCGGTGTTGCTAATTAAGAGCTGATGAGAAGGTCACCTTAGCAATAAACACAGACCATTGAAATTGGGACTGGGGCACTCGGAATTGTCAATAAAATGTAATATTTCCTCATATAAAACCATGGATTTGACAGATTCATTCACATTAATATAAACAAATAAAACATAAATGTAAAATTGCATAGACATAGTGCATGTCTTTGTGTTCGGCATTGTTATATTGGGTTTTTATTAAGTTGTATTGTTCTAAGAACAATGCACTTGTGAGCTTCTTAAGTGGATCTTATTTGTTTAAATTCATGCTAAATGTATTTATGAAGTGAAAACACTTTTTACCACCCCAAGGAATCTATACTGACCCGTCTACTTTGCTCCCTCTGCTTTTGACTCCTGCTCAGCTCCTTGGTAACTACTGGATGATGAGTGTCATTTTGTTCCTCCGTCTCCCTAACAATTACAAAACAGGAAAAGATGAAACCTGATAATGGAAACTAACACAATCAAATTATTTTTTCCCTGAAATTAAGTAACATTTAATTGAGAGGAATATTGAGTTACTGTATTTTCCGTTTTATCTCGTTTCATTCTTTCATTCATTATTTTGACAACCACATTGTTATCTACGAAGTCGTTGTTTCCTGTTTAATGCATCTAGCTTTCTCTTTCTGCATCATTATTTTTGCAGTGAAAAGTTTTTAGGGTCCAAAGTCAACCCCGGGAAATATGCATACAGCAGAAACAAATATTGCAGAGCACACTCAGCTACACACTTTGATTATGTCAGTCAGTGAGTCATTATCCAACCCGCTATACCCTAACATAGGGCCACGGGGCACTTTAATTATAAATACTAAAATTACTAGCGATGATTTAGGTAAATAACCCAAGATGCGCGGCACAGTGGAGCAGTGGTAGCGCTGCTGCCTCGCAGTTAGGAGACCTGGGTTCGCTTCCCAGGTCCTCACTGCGTGGAGTTTGCATGTTCTCCCTGTGTCTGTGTGGGTTTCCTCCGGATTCCTCCCACTATCCAAAGACATGCAGGTTAGGTGCATTGGAGATTCTAAATTGTCCCTATTGTGTGCTTGGTGTGTGGGTGTGTGCCCCGCGGTGGGCTGGCACCCTACCCGGGGTATGTTTCCTGCCTTGTGCCCTGTGTTGGCTGGGATTGGCTCCAGCGGACCCCCGTGACCCTGTAGTTAGGATATAACGGGTTGGATAATGGATGGATGGATGGATGGATGACCCAAGATTGCAAAGTTCACACTCATTTCATTTGGGCAGGCTAAACATGTTTTTCCGCTTACTTCCTTGCCTATATTAGCGGCACAGCAACCCGGCATTTGAAAAACAACTTTTCAAAGAAATATACATTTTAAGTACTAATAAACTTGATTATTCAAATACAACCTTGCATTTTAAAAGACATTTTGTTCTGTGAAAAAACAAAGCATAAGAAATCGTTTTAGCAAAATACCTTTTCCTGGCCTGCACTCGGGCTGCTATCCGGAGACGCCGGGCGGCGATCCTTTCTTCCTGGATTTCAGACTCGAGAGATGGTGGAGCATTCTCTTCGACGCCATTCTCTAATGGACTATTGGACCGACTCATGTCAAACAGTCCCGAAAACACGGGACGTCTGACTCAGTGTCACAGTTCAGCCCAACACCACAGGGTTCAGACCGGGTACCTTTGTTGTGGCGGTTGCCAGGAGATGTGAGACTAGAGGCCAGAAGCGGCCGCCCCCTCTACTCTGCTCCAATCACTGCACGAACACGTGTTGCCTTTTTAAACTCATTAAAAAGTTCTTGTGCTGTACGACGTTGAATACACAAACGTACTGTGAACGATAGATCAAACCCTAACGTGTACATATGAAGACGGTGGGTCCATATATTAAGTTTTTTGGCTGCTTGTTACTGTAAGAGTCTGGTGGAGTTCTCAGTATACTCTTTTTGCAATTCTGTGCATGTTGGCTGAAACCGCTGAATTTACAACCCCGTTCACGTGGCGTGTACGCCCTCCATCCAAGACAAAATATATTTTACGTTTCTTAAGGTAAATAAGTACTATTGATTAATTATGTAATAATCACAGTTATGTATATATTGCGTATTACTACGTTAAGCAATATTGTCAGATTGTAACGGCGACAAGATTTTAGTATGTTGGCATCACCCACCTGAAATCATTCCCCCTTAACTCCAGAATGGAAGGTCAGAATTACTTCAAATTTAAAATCTGTTGTCACCAACTGATCTGTAGATTATAACCTAGAAAGTCCATGATTGTAGTTGCAACACATACAATTGTAGATGGGGGAAGTGGGGTGATTTTGGCCATGTTGACATCAAACCAGCCGAAATACCAATCCAAACCTGTATATGGAAATAATTTCTGTTCAAAATACGGTCAAATGTGCATAACATTCTTCCAGAAGTTTAAGTTATATTTCAAGTAAAAATCAAAATATACGATCCTGCAAATTGTAGCAGAACTTATTCACCAAATAACTTTAAAGTTAATCTACAGTAGAAAAAGCTCCAGAGAATTTTAAAAGAAAATAGCGAAAAAAAACCAAGAATTCAACCCGACCCAAAAGAAAAGGAGAATGGCCAAGGGTTGTTTTTAAAAAGGTTTGAACAAATCCTTTAAGCCAGGGGTTCTCAGTCTCGGTCCTGGAGGGCAGCAGTGGCTGAAGGGGTTTGTTCCAACCAACTTCTGTTTTTAAATGGACTGCTAGCCTAATGAAGTGAACTGTTAATAACGAGTGTCTGTGTTTTGGAGTCACTAAAAATTACAAAACTAAGTCTGGTAAATTTTTATTATAATGTACTAAGCAGTTATAAGGGATATGTAGTTTTTACTTTTTAACAATATTGTCTTCCTGCTTTTCATTGTTCTTTTCCAGATTTTCTGGTTATTTAACCCATTATATAGTAATTAGCAGGTCTGACATTAAATTAGTTGCAGCCTTTCATCATTCAGTGTTATTTTCCCTGGTGTCTGCTTTGCTTCTTTTTAATTGTCATTATTAGGATACAACAAAAGCAGCAAACAGCAGAGAAAAACTTCAGAATAATATAAAACAAATGAGTTAAGCATTTACATATATTGGAAAAAAAATAGTTCAAAATATTTTATATATGTAAAAATCATAGGGCAGCACAGTAACGCAGTGGTAGCGCTGCTGCCTCGCAGGAGACCTGGGTTCGCTTCCTGGGTCCTCCATGCATGGAGTTTGCATGTTCTCCCCATGTCTGCGTGGGCTTCCTCCCACAGTCCAAAGACATGCCGGTTAGGTGCATTGGCGATCCTAAATTGTCCCTAGTGTGTGTGTCCTGCAGTGGGCTGGCACCCTGCCCAAGGTTTGTTCCTGTCTTGCGCACTGTGTTGGCTGGAATTGGCTCCAGCAGACCCCTGTGACCCTGTGTTAGGATATAGCGGGTTGGAGAATGACTTGACTGCCTGTAAAAATCATACTATTGTTCTTTTCTCAATGGAAAATAAGAGGAAAAAGACCAGCTACCAACTAAAGGAGATCAAATATTATCAGTGATTGTGAATCTGGTTGGAACAAATGCCTGCAGCCACAGAGGATCACCAGGACCAAGTTTGAGAACCCCTGCTGTAAGCCAGGGTTAGGCAGCATTGATCTTGGAGGGCCGCAGTGACTACAGATTTTTCATTCCAACCCAAATGCTTAATTAGAAACCAATCAATTCTAGTCTCAGACCTTATTTAATTTTATGGCTTGTTAGTTTGAAATGTTAGGTTCCTTTCCAAGGATGTCATCCAAATGATTTGAAGCCTAAAATGTATCATTTTCACTCTAATAAAACACTTAAGATAAAATGGGATAAACAAAATAGTGCATGATGAATCCACACAGGTGTAAATGAAAACAAGGTAGATGGAGAACTGCTGGCTTTTTTGAAATTTACATCTTATTACTAATTAAGAGCCATTAAAAACAGTGAATGCAGCTATTTAAGACTGAAATAAGCTATTAAGGATGGGGAACCTTACCAAGTGAGACCACTAAAATGAAACATCAAAATGTCGCTTGAGAATAAAGTGCTTCATCATCAATAATTGACTTCTAATTAAGAAACTGGGATGGAACAAAATTCTGAGTCCAACTAGTCTGTCACTTTCTCTTTAGTCTGAAGGAGGGGTGGGCAGTGTGTGGAGGAAAGTTGTGAGTCCCATAAATGCCTTGAGAGTCTTCTCTGATGTCTCATGGTTTAAGTACTAACAGAATGGAAAAAAGGGGCCGAGATTGCGAATGAACTTGCACTGTTCTAAGTTTTACTTATGTCGTCTAAAGTGTTTCTGAATGTTCAGTTTATTTGTATATTAATACAAAAAACAAATCAACATTGTTCTTGTTACAACCATTTCGATTTGTGCCTCTCCCTATAAGAAATGACGTGAAAAAAGTTTTTGAGGTTTTTGCAAATTTATTAAAAATAAAAAAACTGAGAAATCACATGTACATAAGTACTCACAGCCTTTGCTCAATACTTTGTCGATGCACCTTTGGCAGCAATTACAGCCTCTTTTTGAATATGATGCCACAAGCTTGGCACACCTATCCTTGGCCAGTTTCGCCCATTCCTCTTTCCAGCACCTCTCAAGCTCCATCAGGTTGGATGGGAAGCGTCGGTGCACAGCCATTTTAAGATCTCTCCAGAGATGTTCAATCGAATTCAAGTCTGGGCTCTGGCTGGGCCATTCAAGGACATTCACAGAGTTGTCCTGAAGCCACTCCTTTGATATCTTGGCTGTGTGCTTAGGGTCGTTGTCCTGCTGAAAGATGAACTGTTGCCCCAGTCTGAGGTCAAGAGCGCTCTGGAGCAGGTTTTCATCCAGGATGTCTCTGTACATTGCTGCAGTCTTCTTTCCATTTATCCTGACTAGTCTCCCAGTTCCTGCTGCAGAAAAACATCCCCACAGCATGATGCTGCCACCACCATGCTTCACTGTAGGAATTGTGCCAGGTTTCCTCCAAACGTGACGCCTGGCATTCACGCCAAAGAGTTCAATCTTTGTCTCATCAGACCAGAGGATTTTGTTTCTCATGGTCTGAGAGTCCTTCAGGTGCCTTTTGGCAAACTTCAGGCGGGCTGCCATGTGCCTTTTACTAAGGAGTGGCTTCCATCTGGCCACTCAACCATACAGGCCTGAATGGTGGATTGTTGCAGAGATGGTTGTCCTACTGGAAGGTTCTCCTCTCTCCACAGAGGACCTCTGACAGAGTGACCATCAGGTTCTTGGTCACCTCCCTGACTAAGGCCCTTCTCCCCCGATCGCTCAGTTTAGATGGCCGGCCAGCTCTTGAAAGAGTCCTGGTGGTTTCGAACTTCTTCCACTTACAGATGATGGAGACCACTGTGCTCATTGGGACCTTCAAAGAAACAGAAAGTTTTCTGTAATCTTCCCCAGATTTGTGCCTCGAGACAATCCTGTCTCGTAGGTCTACAGACAATTCCTTTAACTTCATGCTTGGTTTGTGCTCTGACATGAACTGTCAACTGTGGGACCTTATATAGACAGGTGTGTGCCTTTCCAAATCATTGTCCAATAAACTGAATTTACTTCATGTTGACTCCAATTAAGCTGCAGGAACATCGCAAGGATGATCAGGGGAAACAGGATGCACCTGAGCTCAATTTCGAGCTTCATGGCAAAGGCTGTGAATACTTATGTACATGTGCTTTCTCAATTTTTATATTTTTAATAAATTTGCAAAAATCTCGAGTAAACTTTTTTCATGTTGTCATTATGGGGTTTTGTGTGTAGAATTCTGAGGAAAAAATGAATTTAATCCATTTTGGAATACAGCTGTAAAATAACAAAATATGGAAAAAATGATGCGCTGTGAATACTTTCCGGATGCACTGTACAATTTTGTTCTAAAGTGAAATGCTTTCTATAAAGTTTAAAACATACATAACCAGTCCTGGCATTTTGCATTAGGCCCTGTGCTTCATAGGGTTCAAAGCCTAAAAAACTTACCAAATACATCCATTTTTCAAGCCAAAACAGTTGTTGAATATTGAATCAATATATGGTATTGATTGCCATCTTATGTTTATTACACACATGCCTTGTAAAATATTTTATACATGTCATTTTTTAACACAGAAATGCAAATGTTATGAGATTCAGCCATTTTAAAAGAAGACCAGTAGTAGCAGCTATTTCAGCGCTTGTCTTCTTCTGCAGCAACCTCCATCTCCCCAACCCCCCATAACCTTCACCACTGTAATGGAAGCACAGGTTTGTGCTACTTATCATCAATACATAAGAATCTTTTAATGAGTCTCTAAAGATCATTTGCTTTTCACATCTGGTAGAATACAAATAAAAAGAAAAATCAATGGATATCCAACTCATAGGTGGTTTATGACCTAGACATATACTAAGATGCAGATTTTTGGTAATAACATTCTAGTTGTAACACAGGTAGTGGGATCCTCATTTAGGCATTAATGGTTATAATCAGAAAAAAAAAATCAACACAACACAAATACTTTCAGATTTATTGATTCACCAATTGAAATTTGTCAGTGGGTTTACATAAAGGTTAAAACCTACTGCAGAGCCTTGACATGTGAATATTTTTTACCAATATGATTCCCCAATAGGTAAATAAATCTGTAACTTCTAGACAGCTAAAATATAACTTACTTTATAAACCGTTCCCCTAGTCCAAGCGGGACATAAGGCTGGATATTTGCAGCACCAAATCACTATGTTCGAAAAATTCTCGAACATCAAACAAAACTATGTTTATCTCATGACAACATACATTCCAGTTGTATGAACACAATAAAATGAAGGAATTACATGTTTAACACAGTTACAGCTAATAGCATTAATATTTCACATGCAGTTACATCTCTTTGAAATTCAAAGAGAAACACAATATTCTATGCAGTACATTCACACTTGTGTATTTTTTCAGTATTTGTAAAGGAAATGGTTCCCATAGCAATTACCACAGGTTTTTTGCTTACTACTATACATTTTTTTTACTTTGTAAAATTGTCTTTTAAAAATAGAAAAAGAGGCAATGCAGTAGCTTACATGATGTTTCACAGATAATATCAATACTAGAAATCCCAAAGCAAACAAAAACTCTGGAGCATCAATGAAAGAACATTTCATGATGTAAACCTCACCCCAGAGCTACTTACAGTATATATGTTCAAGTACATGAACAGCAAAAAAACAAAAAAATGTTAACATGCTAATGTGTATAAAACATAGTGCTTATTTTAGCGCCTACCGATTCAATACCCCCTTCAATTAACATATAAAGCAGCGTTCTATTAGACTCTTTACAGGCTCTGATTTGAATGCAATCAGTCCAACATGGAAGCTGCCATAAAACTTTCAGTTACATATTCCACATATTTCATATATGTTTCATAAGGAAGGGCAGCAATTAGTTACAAAAATTAAGATGACCACTATTTTTAATAACTAATAAAATATACAAATTTATGCAAATTTAAATAGCTTAAGTTCATGGTTATGTACTAGTTTTTTGTCCAGTTTCTACTCAATTCAGTAACATTAATAAGATGACTCAGATTTAACTAATGTTGAGGTAGAACAGGTCTTATCAGTTTAATACACTTTGCAATATAGAATGTGAATAATGGGCCAAGTGAAAGGAATAAGAGAAAAATTGCTACAAGTAAATAATCTCAGTAATTGCTTGCTTTCCTTGGATCAGTAAAAATACTTGTATTTATAATCATAACACTGTCAAATAATTTATTTTGCAATTGTGTGTACATTAAAAAGCAATACACAACATAGTAAATTTTCAAATAAAACATATTAAAAAAAACTACTCAGAAAGTTACATTCCTAGCAAACGTTCCTGATACTATACACCTGAGAAGCTTTGTTTTTTTCCCTTGTTAAAAGCAATATGTCCCCAATCTTTACTGAAATAAAGAATGTCAAGTATGATTACATAATTTTCTGGTTTGTGGTGCACCTTAAATGATCATAAGATTGGCATAATTTTTATTTTACAAATCTCATGAATCTGAGTAAGAAAGGAAAGACAGGAAGCAATGTGGACACCTTTTCCCTGTCAAGTGTGGACACAGAATAGCCATTTCTGTTGTACTCTGTACATTGTTTCAACATGTGATATAACCATTCTGAACTGTAAAAAATAACATACAATCATAAGTGAATAATTTTAAGCATTTAGTTTAGTTATTACTAACATCTACATTGTCAAATTATTAAAAAGGTGGCTATAGGTAAACCTGCTGACAATCAAATGTCAGATATCATAGAAGAAAGAAAAAAGATTAAGCAGTAAATAATAATACTATTATATCTGTATCATCTCCTAATGATTACTAATTAATTCATAGAACATTAATGCAATATGCAGAAAAGACATTAGCAATTACTTTTCTTCTATTGCATTTTAGCTCAGTAACTAACCCCTGGCCAAAGGTACTATTGCTTTACTACTTAAGGACCAACAGTTTCACAGCCATCTATGCTTATGCACGAACATGTGCTAATGGAATGGACTGAAGCCAGTTCCTCTTTTAAAGTTTTTACTACTTTATGCTACTTGGAATTGCACTTTTCTTTCTTTCTCACACTTTAAGCAGCTCACTATAGTATTTGTACATGACTTTCATAATAGTTTAAAATAATCTTTCTTATGCAGACTTGCACTATTTTTATTTAAGTAAACCTGACATGGGGCTTTAACAGAGGATGCTGCTAAAAAACAAAATCCAAGCCCTGTAGAACCAGTACCTCAAGAAATCTAGTGCGAATCAGTTTTCCTAAAGACAGGCTTAGCCTAGGTGAAGCTAAATAAAGAAACCAAATCAAAAATCTCCAGAGCAGGCATTGTATATAAATTACTAAATGATACCTTAAAATGATAATGTGAAAATAACCTAAATCACAACACAGTAATAAGCAAAACTCCAATACAAATATGATGAACATCATGTACCTAGAACTGGCGGGATAATTTACATTCTCCTAGGCACACAAAAGAACCCTGGGTATATGATTTAATTAGTCAAGTGCATCATTTTTATGAACTATGTTTCAGAGGATTGGAATTTCTACTGAAGTCCCATGCTAGTCAGAAAGCACTTGGGGTTCAAACTCAAGCTCAATCATTGTATTCAACTGTGGAAGGAGGCTTCAGTTAGTTCTGTTATTCAATACATGGAACATTTATGTATTTAAATCTAAACCTGTGTAAAAGTTCCTTATTTTTGTTTTCTTTCAATACTCATAATACCTGATATTACAGTTTAAACATAGCTGACTTGCTAAAAACAAGGTAGTACAATAGCAAATGAACAGACTGAAAGAAAAACTATCAATCTTGTGTTCACACAGAACAGTCATAAAAGATACAGATGAGTTAATTGCCATCTCCCAGTGTTTCTCAATCTTTCAGGTTTTCAATTTAATAAATTTTGTAATGACATCAAGATTATCACATTAAAATGAGCATGTATAATTAGACAAGCTTGCTTCTACTTAATTGCAGCACAGCAATTCGTAACTACAGCCTTCTGGGTTGAGGACTTAAATACTAGCATATGCAACATTTATATGACTGCACATTCTGTCTGGGTAGCATGGTAGCCTAACATGCAAGATGTGCATGTTAGGCTAACTGGTGTCTCTAATTTGGAAAAGTGTAAGTGGTGGTGGTGGGTGTATCCTATGATAACTAACACAGAATGAGCCACTTCTTTTTCTAGGTTTTCTAGTTAAAATCTGTGTCCAATTACTAAGGGAGAATAATGTCCAAGCGAACACACAATTAATATACAAAACACATCCATCCATCCATTATCCAACCGGCTATACCCTAACTACAGGGTTACGGGGGTCTGCTGGAGCCAATCCCAGCCAACACAGGGCACAAGGCAGGAAAACATATTTTACAAATGCTGGGCAAAATAAACTGCCCTTTCAGATTTACAAAAGCTCCACTCTCTCACAAAAAAATCCTAAATTACCAACTTCAGTGTATTTCAGATTCTACCAATCAATGCAGAATGCAGAAACAAGGCAAAAAATGAAATAAGTAGGTAGTTCACTCAAAGGCAGGAACTAGCCATCTAATTAAAAGTTAAAAATTGGCTACCAAAAGGGGCCCATCAAGGACCAAATTTAAGAAACACTGATCTAAATTTTTCATTTTCACACTGTAGTATACTAACCAAACAATATTACATGAAAATAGCACTTTAAACTTCAATTAATATAATTATGTTACACACTTATGAGAAGGATATAAGAAGGAAGACTTTAGGAAAGACACTGTTCAAAACTATTTCTGCTTTGTACTGAACACTCATAAACAATTACCCAGAGCATGGTAAATTACATACATTATGCAGCTCAATAATGTTTCATTAAATCAGTTAAAAGTAAAATGTTTTCACAGATGCAATACAAATATATAGCGGTTTCATTTTTTCTAGTCATTATATTCTCAAGGACATTCAGTGCCATATACAATCAACTGCCACATGAAACATATTACTTTCAACAAAGTGGTGCAAAGAACATGAACAAAATTCAAAACAAAATGCCATACAGTAGTCTCAACAAAATATATAAAAAATGCATTGTAATTTATGTTAAACATAATTTTTTACACAATGATTAAAAATAAACTTTCCTAAACAAATACTGAATTTGTTCATTTTGCAAATTAAAATATTTTACATAAAAAAGTCTTCACATGGTGTATCAACGTCTTACTAAAGAAGCAAAAACATTACATAGCAATAAATATTAGCATAACATTAGAAAAAAGTTGATACACTAGTGTTTTGTTTTCTTATTCTTTTTTCCTTTTAGATAATTAAGAGAAAACAAACCCTCTGCTGTGCCTGTTCCTTCTGAATGTACCTGGCCCATATAAGGGATTTTGGTACACTCGTCATTCAAGCACAACTTCAGACTGGTTAAAGAAAACATGGAGCATTTTATATGTAGATGAAAAAGCACATATAGTAGCTCAAACATGCAAGAAATAAACTGTGGAAAAAAACAACTAAAAGAAAATCGGCATGCTTTCACCACAATGTTGGCAAATTAAAATTTCATTGCATAAAAAAGTAAACTGCTGCTAATCCATAATATTTAGGATTTATTTTTGATCTGGATTGATTTCTACCTTGGTTTAATATTTTATTTACTTTTGGGGTCCAAATCCATAGAAATTTGGCAGATACACCAGAGACAGACTTTGTTCTACTTTAACTGTAAAGGCTTATATAGGAAAAACAAGATATTTTGTTCCCTGACAGGAAACTCTCCTTCTAAGCATTCATGTCACCAATAAGGTGCAAATTTTCCCCTTGAACATGATATTTCATTTTATATTAATACATTTTCTGATCTATTCTTTTTGAATTAACGCAACAGAGAAATATATGCTACTAACATATAAAAAAGAGATTCATATCCTTTCAGATAAAACAAAACAATACCCAAGGGACTAAAGCAGATAATGATGTTTTCTTTCTGAACTGAATAATAACATCACAAAAGCTTTGTAGTTTCAAAACAAAACTATTTTTCCTAGATATGTTCTACTCTAAGAAAGTCAGTTGGTAATTATTCTGGCAATATTTCAACTGTGATTATTTTTGCAAAAAATTATTGATTTTGGATCATTGTTACAGTCTGTATGAAATTCACAAATTCTAACAAAGAATAATTACCATTCTCATGGTTTAGAGGACGTAAAACTTAATTTCTTTAGAAGTACTTTACATGGCTTTTAAACCAACAGTTTTAAGAGACACGCCCCCCCCCCCCAATAAACAGGAAAAAAGTTATTTCATAACTAATTCTAGTCTACTGTATTGCTGTATCCAAATGCACTGGAGATTTGGATAGCATCATCAGTAAATAAATATAGGGACATAATTAAATAAAGCCTCCATATATCTAGCTAATTCAGTGGAACCTGTGCTGTAAGGCAATATGCATGTTATTTCCAAAAAGCCAAAAAACATTCATGATGCATCTTTCCATGACAACATTTCATACATCCTGTGCTGGATATTTCATGATTGAATAGGTGATGTCACTACTTTCTCGGATTAAAAAAATAATTTTTAAATTCCAGACTTTGCCTGTAAAGGCTAGGGATACATCCAGTACAACTGATGTAAAGTTTCTTGAATATGTACCATTTATGTCTTTTATCTCTCCATTATAGCATAGATGCCAATTCTTGCGGTGATAGCTGAAGTAGTCGAGCTTCAGAAAATGTTTACTCTTCTTCAACAGTCAGGCCGATTTTCTCATCCTCTAGTCAATCTGCACTACGTTTCTTCAGAGAAAAGGCATAAATTTTAAAATGTCTACTGAGCTGGACCACCTACAAAATAAATGTGAAAAAAATTTTATATTATTTACATTTTATATTTTGAAAGTTGATAACCCAAAAGTGTTAATTTTACTTATTACTTTACTTATGTGATCTATCTTCAATATAAATAAACAATGTATATTAACATATAAATTTTATGCTAAATGTAAAATTTCACTTCGTAGCAAAACTTAACATTCTTCAAGTTTGTGAAAATCAAACTACTTCAAATAAAATCTTGTGGCTCTGAAAGGAATATAATAAATTACCATAACATTGAAGTGGGATGATGCCACAACAGGATATGAACCAGTTTCCTAGTGCAGTAATAACCTAAGCAATGAACATGTTCAACTAAAGCAGCTATCATATAATTCAGGGTTACTCATTAATAAATAATAATAATAATTCATTACATTTATATAGCGCTTTTCTCAGTACTCAAAGCGCTATCCTCACAGGGAGGAACCGGGAAGCGAACCCACAATCTTCCACAGTCTCCTTACTGCAAAGCAGCAACACTACCACTGCACCACCTGTGAAGATGTAACTCTACTGCAGTATTTGTGATTACAGAACAGAAGAGGCAGTAGAGGCAGGAGAGTGGGTCTGAACCCGAGCTTGACTATTGTCTGTGGAATTTGTATGCTCACTTTGTGTCTATATGAATTTTATCCTGATACTCCTGTATTAATTCCACACTGAAAGAGTCTAAAAGTAGGCAACTTGGTGCTTCTGAAATGCCCTAGTATAAGTGAGGGTGAGTTGAGTTTGTGTGTGTGTGACGTTACCCTGTAATAGACTGGCACCACCCCCCACCCCCCAGGGTGAATTCCTGAACAGATTGATGGATTTTAAGTTTCACGGATGAAGGTCTGACTGCCCATGATGTTAAAAATGGAAAAAGCTGTTCAGTAAATGCATGGACAGAAGGATAACATGAAACCCTAGTAAATCTAATTCCAAAGTTATTAATTAGTTATTAATTTATTATTTTAAAACCTTTAGAAATACGTAGTTATTTTTAAACTATTTTAATGCATTTTATCAAATGAAAGATCTGAAAAAATAACATTAAATCATGGAAATAACAATTTTAATGTTTTCATTATAAATTAAACCCAATCTGTACTGCACCATACATATTAACATTTAGTAGTAGCAGAAGTATTGTCACAAATTTCAACCAATATGTTAATTTATATACTGTACATTTTTAGATAATAATATTTACCACTATCTACTAATTATTGTCAGAATTTAAATTTGCTTATGTTTCTATTATAAGAAAAAGAATATAACAGACCAACATTTTTGCTTT
This sequence comes from Erpetoichthys calabaricus, assembly GCF_900747795.2. Classification (NCBI taxonomy): domain Eukaryota; kingdom Metazoa; phylum Chordata; class Cladistia; order Polypteriformes; family Polypteridae; genus Erpetoichthys; species Erpetoichthys calabaricus. The sequence goes on from NC_041396.2 coordinate 127,623,097, forward strand.
TACTGCAGAGTAAAAATAAGCACATAAAAAAAAAAAAACCACTTACCACACAAACCCCATAGTGAATATGTGCTACTGCTACTAAGGCTGTCAAGCAATACAAGATAAGAGTTTCATTTTGTTTTCCTAGTTCAGTTAGGATAACTGCCACACCAACAGCAACTGGCAAGAGTATCCAGCTTAGAGGTTGACAGCGGGTATTGCTCATCTGGCAGACAATCAGTTTACACTTCGAAAAAAGAAGAAGAAAACATTACAGAAAGCAGATACAAAATACAGGCCGAGTTAAAAATGTAAATAATAATATGTAATCTCATTTTAGAAATCACTTTTATTGAAGGTTGCAGTGGCAGTAGGGAAAACAGGTCAGCCAAGACTTCCCTGTCCCCAGCTACAGATTCCCAGGTGTTCCAAAGCCAGCCAAGTGATGTAATCCCTCCAGCATGACCTAGGTCTGTCACCAAGGATTCCTCTTGGCTTGCCCAAAACTCCTAAGAAACCTAATTTCTGCCACTTTCCCATACTACTACTACTACTACTACTACTACTACTACTACTACATAATGTGAATGTTCAAAACAGTGATTGCAAATTCAGACCTAAGGAAACCATTTGGGTACAGATTTTGTTCAAACCAACTTTTGTTTTTAACTGGACTCGCAGCCAGTTTCAATGTTTTGAGGTCAATCTATAAATTACAAAACAAAGTTTGGTAAATTTTTTATTAGAATGTACCAAGCACCTACTGAATTTATTTTTGTTCTGCTTTTCCAGGTATTCTGATTATTTAATCTATTACTTACTAACGCGCACGTTAGTGGGTCGGACATTAGTTGTGGCATTTCAGCATTCTCTGATGTTTGCCCAGGTGTCTACTCTGCTCATTGTTGACTGTTATTATGAGAATACAATTAAGGGAGAAAACTACATAGAAAAAAGGAAAATTAATAAGAAAGCAACACAATACACCAAAATTATAACTATTTTATATGTCTTGTAAAGGTAAGAAAATGGCACTGCTGTGCTTCTCTGAATGCAGAATGTGAATGAGAAAAAACGCCAAGCTAATTATAAGGAACTAGAGGTAAAATAACTCGCTGATTATGAAAATGGTTGGAACAAAAACCTGCAGCTATATGGGGTTCCCAGGACGAAGCTTGAGAACTAGTGCTTTAAACTTTAATGGCACATTAAAACTAGTATCACTTTGAATAAAAGTCACATACAATATACATAGCATTAAATGAAGTGTCAAAGTAGTGAATAGTAAACATGAAAAAACCTAGATAATAAAAGCAAAAGTTTAGATAGTCTTCCAAGTATTGCCTTCTGTGACATGTTGCAGAATACCATTTAATATAGTTTTAGGCATTAATTAGGAATCGCATTATAATTATGTATATTAATATTACACATAAGTGAAACAAACTTTAACTAAACAAACTAGAAACCTGTTCATCACAGAACATACCTACACCCATGGCATTATTCACAAAAGAGTACTTTAGTTATTGAAATGTCTGAGAAACAATTTTTCTTTTACAATGAAATCAAGACTACAATATTAAAAAAGACATTTAAAAAGTACCTTAGTAAGGGTCAAAAATTATTTGTTTAGACAACATATGTAGACTCACAGCTACACAGTCAGACACTTTGCCACTAGAAAAAACTTTCCATTACATGAAGTACCAAAAATGTTGAGGCAACCGAAGTCTGCATACAAAATTAACAAATACCTCCAAAATGATGCATAGTGGTGCATTATTCTGAGAAGCATTAAGAATTCTGCAGGAGCTAATATTAATAAAGATTAGGGCTGTCATGTGTACAATGGTATAGTGAGCAACACTGCCACCTCATGGATCAAGCATGCTGGGTGTAAGTCCCGAACCTGGATAATGTTAGTGTAGAGTTTACAGCCTATCTTTTTATCTACAAGGGTTTTCCTCACACATTCCTGAAGACATGCAAGTTAGATTAGCTGGCGATTCCTAATTGGCTCTTGGGGGACTGTGGGTGTGGATAGGCACAGCAATGGACTGGCACCTTGTCCGACATTATTTTCTGCCTTGAACCCAGTGCTCCTGGGATAAGCTGCAACCCCGAATTAGAAAAGCAGGTTTCAGAATGAGACATTAGCAAGTACTGTACTGGTAAAAATTTGCAAAAGCAACTTTATATTCTTACAGACAAAAAGATCATACAGAATGAAGTTGCTTATAAAATTAAATGTATAGCAAGTACTCATCTGTTGCATGCTCAAAAAATGTTACCCTAATGTATCCATTCTCCATATTTGCCAGTGTTCTGTAGTCAAAACTATATCAATACAACACACAGCATTCATTAGTACCAAATGTGAAGCATGCAGGCAAAACCTTTTTTTGCCATGCATCTACTATATAAACTTAGTAGCAAGATCATCACATTTACTATGAATGAATTCAATTTATCAGTAACCCCAATGGCTATGCACTGACTTGGATGGGGCAAAATCGTTTCTGGCCAATTTGCTTTACTGAGAGTTTAACTCAAAAATAAATTATTTTCCGACATTGAAAACAGAACACTATAAACCACTAAAACCCACAATTAAAATGATCATTTACTCATTAAAGCAATATTTCACTGCAATTCCTGCTTAAAGTAAAATAGATAATGTATAAGTCAACTAATATGAAATGAGAAAAGTATACTATTCCACAAAAAAAAAAAAAAAAAAAAAAACACCATGAAAAATAATGACCATCGTATTCAACCTCAAAAACAAACAGCGAGAAGGAACAGATATCAAATAAGATTTACTACCATCCAATAATAACTAACAATGCAGTCTATAATACAGCACTTTTTCAGTCTTGGCAAACACCCATTTGTTGTCTTTATGAGACAGCTTGTTATAGTACAGTACATTATACTTCATGTTAAATTGATTATGACCTGATGTTTTTCATAGTGACAATAATTGATTCATCATAGGACTAATGCAGACTTACAGTAATATTGGAGAAAGCCGTTCCAACAAGGAAGTAGAACATTCTTGGTTGATCCTCAATTATGTCAGATGGAGAAAAGTGAACCCACAGAGTGCAGAGAATAAACAGTAACACCGGGGACAGGAATGGTAAGAATGACTCATAACACGAGTGTTGCTTTAGAGTGTTATTCCTGTATGCCCTATGTGGTAAGAATTTGGAGTTAGGAAAAATTAATTTATACTGCACGTCATGTCAATTTATTTCAAATTGAACATTGCAACTAGTACAGTCTCAATTTACAATTTACATGATATACAAACAAAATACACAGATTAAAATAAAGTCATTCAGTCAGTCATTTTCCAACCCGCTACATCCTAACACAGGGTCACGGGGGTCTGCTGGAGCCAATCCCAGCCAACACAGGGTGCAAGGCTGGAACAAACCCCAGGCAGGGCGCCAGCCCACCGCAAAGATTAAAATAAATATACAGTGAATTATTTTTTCACATAAATATGATGTTTAATCATATAATTTTTCATGTTTATAGGATGTAATCTACATCAAAAACACAAAACTAAATTCTAATATTTCACTGCATGTCTACACATGAGGAAAAAAAAAAAACGCTGAAAAAAGATAATTTCAGCTTCAAAGTCAATGCACATTATTTTGTTTAAAAATATCACATTAAACATAATAACAAGTGAAATTGACACTGCAGATTTTTAAACCAGCAAAGCAAGATTTTAGCGAACGTGTTTTAACACAATGCTGTGAAAAAGTACTTACCCTTTACAACCTTCGTAAACACAAAACAGTTTTTAAATGATCATTTGATTTATTGAAATAAAAAAGTTCATCAACACCCATATCACCCAAAGTAACTGCCCCTCTAAACTTAATACTTGGTTGGGCCACCTTTAGCAGCAATAACTTCAATCACATACACAAAAATCAATCTTTGGCATCACAATGGAGAAATTTTGGCTCACCCTTTTGTACAGAATTGTTTTAATTGAGCCACATTGGAGGGATTTCAACTATCAAGTTTCCCATTTAAGGCCCTGCCACAACATCTCAATGGAGTTCAACTCAGGACTTCTACAAGACCACTCCAAAACCTTAATTTTGCATTTTGTTTCAGCCACTCAGAAGCTGAAAAATGAGGACTTGCTGTTATGCTTCTGATTGCTGTCCTGTTACATAATCCCACTGCGCTTAAACTTCTGATCGTGGACTGATGCATGACATTCTACTACAATACTTTCTGGTTAAGAGCTGAATTCAGGCATCTCTCAATTATGGCAAGTTTTCTGAGACCTAAAGCAGCAAAGCATCCCAACATCATTACACTTCCGCCACATTTGACTTTGGGCATTATGTTGTTACTGTGAAAATCTGTTAGCTTTATGCCCGATATAACATGTTCCACATCTCCCATAAAATTCCACTTTTGACTCAACAGTTTTGAGGATAATCAAGGTGTTTTTTGAAAAGTCAAGGAGTTTATGTTCCTCATGTTTAGCAGTGTTTTTCAACTTGCAACCCCTCCCATGGATAACATTTTTTATCCTGTGTCTTTCTAGTGGTAGAATCTTGAACTCCAACATTAACTGAGCAGAGTTCCTGCAGTTCCTTAAATGTTTCTCTGGGTTCTTCTGGGACTTCCCAGATCCTTCTGGAGATAATGGCTTTCATGATGATTTACAACGCTTTGAAATCCTTTACAAATAATATATTTCAGTAACTTTCTTTCTGAAGTCTTCTAGAATTTTTTTTTATCAATGCACGGTGTGATGCTTCTTGAGACCTTTTGCCAACTTCCCATTGCTGGAAAGGTTCTGTATAAGGAATGTTTAGAATAAATTAGACTGACAACAATCATGTGGGTGTGTATAGTCTAATTTAACACATTATTTAAATTTGGTTCAATGGTTGATTGAGTGACTAAGTTGACTGATTGGTATAGATGTTGGTGAATTGTTTTCCTTCTATAAATCAAATGATCACTTAAAGACTGTATTGTGTTTACTCAGGTTGTCTTTTGTATTATATTAAATTTGTTTGGAGATCGGTAACTGTTAAGTTACGAATAAGCAAATATACAGGCAATTAGGAAGAAAGCAAATACTTTTTCACAGCACTGCATATGAGAATGTTGTGTGTATAATCACTCTGCAAAAGTTTCTCTTAATCTTTCAAAAGAGAAATGTTTGTTCAGTGGAACATAAGCATGATCACGATAGAGTAAATAAAAATTAATTCACATAATTTGAAAGCAGAAAGGCACTGCTAGATGCAAATGCTATTTTCACACAGTACGAGCTTGCCCTTGAACATATATGATAATGTACTCAGGCTTGTCAAATCTGAAAAGGCAGCTGACAATCATTATTAATGTTGCCAGCAAACAGATAAAAAGCAGGATTTTTATAGAACTTTTATAATAACATAGACCAACAGGTAATTTTCAGAGATAATTTTATGTGGGCTTTGTAGTGTTTTCCATGCTGATTTCATGTTTGTGTTTAACTTTTCTGTAGCACTTCATTGACAATACACTTCACATCTAGAGTTCTTTCCAGAAAATCATGGTACGGTGAGTGACGAGCGACAATCCTGACACAGTGCACACAAGTAAATCCTGCTCTAAATGTTTTTGAAGAAACAGTGGTAGCTGACTGACAACATTCAGTATACAGTATCTATGCCACAATGCATGCCGATTTCACTTTGCATTGAAGATACTAAAACATTTACTTAATTGGTGCTTACGTTTTAGTAGAAACTATATGCAAGTGCACTAAACTAACATTACTCATAACTAAAAAAAGTTGATATGACTGGAAAAGACTGAAAGCAGATGTGAAATCAGCTGGAAAAACTGAATTAGAAAAGTGTGTTGTGGTCTCTGATAATTATCAAAAAAATTGCTGCCTTGTGTAATATATCCATTTAACAGCAAAAACAATTTTAGATGGGATATTAAAAAATCTCATTTATCCAGGTTGTGCCATTGACAACAATAAGAAACAGCAGATTTTTGTGAATTGACTGTAAAGCAAGGTTAGCACCAAGACAAATTTAGCAAGGGGTCACTGAATTTACAGGGAGAGGCCCAATGTGTGACTATAATACAAATAAATCTCACAATTTTTTCAATTCATATCAGATATGATTGAGAATGCATAAACAACAGATTACTGCAAACACAGCTTCATTCTACACAAAGCAATACTGCAGGAGTTTACTGCAACAAGCCAAAGGCAGGCTGTATTGATAAAATACATGTAGGTAGCCGTAACAGTTTTTGACTTTAATTCCCTTTTTCAATATTTGTTGCAGATTAACCTATAATTTTATTAGTAATCTAAAAGTAGTACAATCAGTACCAAATAACTTATGTGCATTGCATTTTAGTTGCCTTCTCTGGCTGTATTTTTGACATTGTTAAGCAAAACTTGATTGTAGGTACTGTGTCAGTGAGGAGTTGTTGCAGCAGTAAACTAATTTACACTATTTAATACAGTGCCCTAATGTTTGGGACAAAGACACATTTTTTCGTTATTTACCCCTTTGCTCCAAAGTTTATAATTACAAAAAAATTCAGATGTCATTAAAGTGCACATTGCAGACTTTCATTTAAGGGTATTTGCATACGTTTTGGTCATATCATGTAGAAATGACACTATTTTCTACATTGGTTCCCCCCTTTTAGGGCACCACAATGTTTGGGACATGGCAATGACCAGTATAACAAAGCAGTCATATCTAGTATTTTGTGGCATATCCCTTGCATGCAATGAGAGCTTGAAGTCTGTGTTTCACTGAAATCATCAGATGCTAAATATGTTTTCTGGTGATACTTTGCCAAATCTCTAATGCAGCCATGTTCAGCTCCCGCTTGTTTTGGGGGCTTGACCCTTAAGTTTTTTTCTACAACTGTGAAAGGCATACTCAGTTTGATTTAAGGTGGGTGACTGACTTGGTTATTCAAGAATTCAAGATTTGGAAAGCTCCTGTGTTGCCTCAGCAGTATGTCTGGGATCATTATTTTTTGTAGGGAGAAGTGCCATTCAAAGGGTTTGGAGGCATTTACTGGAACTTGAGCAGATGTTTCTTTTTCTATACACCTCAGAACTCACTGTGTGACTGGCGTCAACAGTTGCATCATCAATGATGATAAGCATGCCGGTACCTGTGACAGCCATACATACCCAAGTCATAACACCCCCACCAAAATGTTTAACAGATGAGATACTATGGTTTGGATCTTGGGCAGTTCCTTTTTATGTTCACACTTTGCTCTTGCCATCACTCTGATACATGTTCATCTTTTGTTTCTTCTGTCCATAAGACCTTCTCTGGGATTCTGCAGGGTCTTTTAATTCCTTTTTCGCAAACTGTAATCTCACCATCCTGTTTTTGTGGCTAACTAGTGTTTGCATCTTGTAGTGTGGCATCTGTATTTCTATTCATAAAGTCTCTGTGGATAGTAGTCTCTGACACATCTACATCTGCCTCCTGAAGACTGTCGGAGATGCCTTTGGGACTTTTCCTTTACCATAGTGAGGATTCCACTGTCGTCAGCAGTGGAGGTCATCCTTGGCCTACCAATCCCTTTGCAATTACTGCGCTCACCAGTGCGTTCTTTCTTCTTAATGATATTCCAGACGGTTCATTTAGGTAATCCTAAAGTTTTATCAATGTGTCTAAAGGTTTTATTCTTGTTTTTCATCCTCATAATGTATTCTTTAACTTTCATTGCCACAGTTCTTGTCCTCATGTTGAACAGTGGCAACTACAGACTCCAAAGGTAAACCTAGCTATCTTATCCCTGCACTAATGGAGCAATGAAACACAGTAATCACAAACAGTTGTAACAACAATTGTCCCAAATGTTATGGTGCCCTGAAATGGGGGGAACACATGGAAAAAGTGTTATCATTTGTACATGTTGTGACCGAAATGTATGCAAATACCATTAACTGATAGTCTCCAATGTGTACTTTAATTACGTCAAAATTGTTTGATTTGTAATTTTAAACTGTGGAGCAGAGGGGTAAATCAAGAAAGATGTGTCTTTGTCCCAAACATTATGGAGAGGATACTGTATCTTAATACCATTTAGCATACACCCTTAATAAAGTATACCTAAACCTCATCATCACACATCCATTCTGGAATAAATGCTGAATAAATTCCACCAATAAATTAACTATATTCCAATGGAAGTGTGATGGTCAGTTTAATCATGATATACTAAGCAAAAGTAATAACATCCCCAGTCTAACAGATATCTTTAAGCAACCCACTGTCAAAACAGTGGTTAGGTATTTTGCTTTCTGTATCGTGAAGGGTTTGAATCACTTTTTATTTTTCCTTTTTGCACTACATGGTTAATCTATTTAATTACTTTACTTTTGGTGAACTTAACAGATAGTATTAAAAAAGAAAAGTACTAAGCAGCAATCATATACAAAGAAGGGTAATAAGAGACTAAAAAGGGATGGAGGTACAGTCACATGCAATAGGCAATCAGATTCTATCATGACACACTTTAATATCAGTTATAGCTAAATAGCTGTCATCCCTGGACTACAGTAATCTGTTCTACTTTGTGTTGAAATGTTAAGAAAGTGAGTGCGATATTTGGTACTTTCAGGTAAAGTACGTTAACAGTGCAATTTCCCAGTGTAACATGACTTTGAGATTTTGTCTGTTTAAGTTTCTCAAATACAAGGCAGGTTGTTTTTAAGGAGCTGCTATAAATCTTTTTGGTTGTCTTATTGTAAATGTCTTCTGAATTATATATTGTACTTGTTAGTGAACTATCAATGCCCTTGTGCAGCAATCCCTACTTCTATATCAGATGCTACAGATTGTGCATTTTTTAGACAACCTGTTAATCCGAGACCATGGGTTTAAGAAAAACAAAAAAAAAACAACACAGTCTTTTCAAAATGGCAGTTTCAATGCACACGGTTTATAAGAATGAAACTTTAACTCACTTGAACACATTATACAGGCTCATTGGAAGGGTAACTGTAAATGCACAACCTGTCACAGAAAGAAAATAAAATATTGACATGCAAAAGCTGATTAAGGAAATGGTGAAAAATAATTCCAATTTTAATTTTTAACTTGAAAACCATGGGTACATTATTAGAGTTAAAAAATTATGTAAAAGAAACAGCTATTTAATAATGTCTATTTCTAAGAATCTAGAATGATTAATGAATGGAGAATGTATTCTTTAGATGCTTTTAAAAACACACAAAATGATACCAGTTTCTCTTGAAATCTAAGGTAAAGAATGCAAAGAAATTACAGATTTTTCACCTAATAATCAAATAACAATTCTACAACAGACTGGCAATTCAGTCAGGGGTTTTCAGAACATATGCACGTACAGTATGTGTAAGAGACCAATAATGTGGTGTATTCAACAATCACAGTCTATGGTTAGGAGCCAGGATAGTATCTCAGATTATTATTCATTATTACTATATAATACTAGACAGACAGCACAGGGCAGTAATGTTTGCATGACCTAAACAATGTCATACTCCACATTTTTGCTGATACATACAATCTAGGCTCATTTATTGCTATCACAAGTAAGAAATTCTATATATAGGCTTTGCAGTCATAATTTATATAATATATAATTTAATATCTTACCTAAAATCATTACTGTGAAGAGATCTCTGTAGTGAAATTTCCAGAATATAGGTGAATACCAAGCTTCTACTCCAACTACTGAGGTCACAATATAGACAACTGAAATAGTCTAAAAACAAAATGCAACAATATATTTATTAAGAGGTCATATTAAAAAAATACTGGATAGTCAACATAACCTATTTAAAAACGCATGTCTATAAATGCCATTAGTATTAGAATAAGAAAAAAATATTGCTAATTAGTGTAATAAATCAGGACAATCAAATGCAATACATGTACAGAATATTGTGTAAAATGCATAGCTACTTCCATCATTTAAAATAATAATAAACTACAAACGTTCAGGATAACTTGGCTCATTAGAAAAGCACTGTCATCGCATTTATTTCTTTCAGTTATCTACATTTGAGCTTAGAGTAATTACCAAGGCTCTATACACTATGTTCAAAAAGATTTTGGTAAAAAAAAGGCTTTGGTTTTTAGTTTTTCAATGAATGTCCTTGTTTGTTTTGTGTCTCCTGTCTTTTTAGATAACTGGGCTCAATCACTGACAGGTCTGTTAGTTTGTCAGGTGATCTTAATTAAAGCAAAACCTACTTAAAGGAGGTTGTTCCACAAGATTAATCAAGTCACAGCTGTCATACAAAATGGAGAGAAAGATCTTTCTGAAGATGAAAAATGTGAAAGAGTGGAATGTCTTGCAAAGGCATGAAAACAACTGATATTTCATGAAAACTGAAGAGAGATCATCAAACTGTGAAGAGATTTCTCTGTGATTCACAGTGCAGACAAATCTGGTCAGATAAAGGCAAATAAAGTTTCTGTCAGCCACTGATGAGAAGCGAACAGGTATTTGAAGCTGCTTGGGTCTCTGGAGTCCCAAGAACCTCTTGATGCAGGATCCTCCAGAGCCTTGCAGTTGTGTATAAAGCTGTATTTCAGCCACCCCTAACCAATGCTCACATAGAGAAACATGTCCACGGATGAATGCCGTGCTACACTGGTTGGTCCAGATGGATGAAGTTCTGGATGGCTGGAGAACAGCAACACTGTTCCAACAAGACTGTAACATTAGCAAGGAAGTGATGGAGTGATGCTTTGGGCTAGAATATTGGGATATGAGATGATAGGTCCCTTTAGGATCCCTGAGGGTTTCAAAATGACCTCTGCAAAATATGTGGAGTTCTTGAATGACCATTTCCTGCCATGGTATTAAAAGAACAACCGGGCCTTCCTGAATAAAATTACTTTCATGTAAGACCATCCCATTTTGCAAAAAACCCATTAACTCCTTGTTTGCTATGGGCATAAAGGGAGAAAAAAAATCAATGTGTGGCCACCATTATCCCCTGACCTCAACTGTATTAAGAACCTGTGGAGCATCATTAAAAGGAAGATTTATGAGGGTGGGTTGCAGTACATCTCCAAACTGCAGCTGTAGAAGGCAATACTGGTATCCTCAATTAAAATACTGGCAGAAACTAAACATGGACTTACAAGTTCAATGGATGAGAGAGTTGTTAAAGTAAAGGCTCATATATTAATATGTACCTTGATCAGTAATTACGCTTTTAGATTTAAATTGCATTCATTTTTTTTAAATTATCTCTTCATGCAACAAATACAACAGATTTCTGTTTTGAATTCCCTACAACCTATTGAAAGTTTTCAAACTCTATTGTGTATAACAATTTGAAACACTGTATTTTAAGTTGTTTAGAAAAATAATAAAAAAAAGCTTTATTATAATATAATTGCTAAGGATAAAAAAAATTCTTAATCATATTGACTGTTTAGGAAAAACAAACAAAAATAGCATGTGAATAATTATTTGGAACACAGTGTAAAGGCAAAGAGAAGAGGCAATCTACATCTATGTCCTGGTCTACCATGATACAAGCATGAAATAATGCTTGATGACCAAATAGTCACGTTTCCCATCAAGACACCATGACCTCTCAACCTCAGTTCGGCATGCCTGGAAGACATTGTGTGGAAGCATGATTTTAACTCTGAAGCCATCCCAGTCAACAGGCTAAAGCTGAACACTTTAACCAACATCACCCTCATCACAAGGATATCTGAAGAAACTACAAAGATGCTCTTCTAGCTCAGTCATGCAAGATGTGGAGTCTTCAAACAAGAGATGCGCAACACAAACGATAAGGATCCAATCTGTCCAATTTGTCTATACATACCCAGCAACACTTGTACTCCTCTGTGTTCAGGATGACGTTAACATCTACCTCAGATGCATCCAGTGATGCTCATCAGTCTGAACAGACAGAGGGGCCATGTACCAAACAATGAAATGCTGTCTGATGGGTTACGTCAGCACGCAGAAGGCCTGAACAGCAGTGACCTTAGGAAGATGACCCCAATGGCAGACTCATATCTTAGCTAAGATGTCCAGGTACCAATGGGCTGCACCTCAGGAAACAATTACCCTGCAACATCAAGAGACCAAAACAATTGATGCACCACATGGAGTAGTGCAACACCTCTCATTCTAATGCCTGCCACATCTGTAACACAACACCTTACTCTACACACATTGGATAGCTCAGTTAGGAACCTGGGGCCTCATGTATAAACGGTGCATACGCACAAAAATGTTGCATAAGCCCGTTTCCACGCTCAAATCACGATGTACAGTACTGTGCAAAACTTTTAGGCAGGTGTGAAAAAATGCTGCAAACAAAGAATGCTTTCAAAAATGGAAGTGTTAATCATTTATTTTCATCAATCAACAAAATGCAGTGAATGAACAAATGAGAAATCTAAATCAAATCAATATTTGGTGTGACCACCCTTTACCTTCAAAACAGCATCAGTTCTTCTAGGTACACTTGCACACAGTTTTTGAAGGAACTCTGCTGGTAGGTTGTTCCAAACATCTTGGAGAACTAACCACAGGTCTTCTGTGGATGTAGGCTTCCTCACATCCTTCTGTCTCTTCATGTAATCCCAGACACACTCGATGATGTTGAGATCAGGGCTCTGTGGGGGCCATACCATCACTTCCAGGACTTGTTCTTCTTTACGCTGAAGATAGTTCTTAATGACGTTGTCCTGCTGCAGAATAAATTTGGGGCCAATCATACGCCTCCCTGATGGTATTGCATGATGGATAAGTATCTGCCTTGATTTATGAGCATTGAGAACACCATTGGTTCTGACCAAATCTCCAACTCCATTTGCAGAAATGCAGCCCAAACGTTCAAGGAACCTCCACCATGCTTCATGGTTGCCTGCAGACACTCATTATTGTACCGCTCTCCAGCCCTTCGACGAACAAACTGCCTTCTGCTACAGCCAAATATTTCAAATTTTGTCTCATCAGTCCAGCGCACCTGCTGCAATTTTTCTGCACCCCAGTTCCTACGTTTTCGTGCATACTTGAGTCGCTTGGCCTTGTTTCCACGTCGGAGTTATGGCTTTTTGGCTGCAACTCTTCCATGAAGACCACTTCTGGCCAGACTTCTCCGGACAGTAGATGGGTGTACCTGGGTCCCACTGGTTTCTACCAGTTCTGAGCTGATGGCACTGCTGGACATCTTCTGATTTCGAAGGGCAATAAGCTTGATGTGTCTTTCATCTGCTGCACTAAGTTTCCTTGGCCGACCACTGCGTCTACGATCCTCAACGTTGCCAGTTTTTTTGTGCTTCTTCAAAAGAGCTTAAACAGCACATCTTGAAACCCCAGTCTGCTTTGAAATCTTTGTCTGGGAGAGACCTTGCTGATGCAGTATAACTACCTTGTGTCTTGTTGCTGTGCTCAATCTTGCCATGACATGAAACTGTCTTCCACAACCTCACCTTGGTAGCAGAGTTTGGCTGTTCCTCAACCAGTTTTAAGCCTCCTACACAGATGTTTCTCTTTCAGTTAATGACTGTGTTTCAACCTACGTGTGACATTGATGATCATTAGCACCTGTTTGGTATAATTGGTTGATCATACAACTGACTATAATTCTACAAAATCCCTGACTTTGTGCAAGTGTACCTATAAGAATTGATGCTGGTTTGAAGGCAAAAGGTAGTAACACCAAATATTGATTTGATTTAGATTTTTCTTTTGTTCGCTCACTTTGCATTTTGTAAATTGATAACAATAAACAATCGTTATTTATATTTCTGAAAGCATCCTTTGTTTACAGCATTTTTTCACACCTGCCTAAAACTTTTGCACAATACTGTATAAAACCTAAACCTGGCATAAAGCCACGCGCATTTTCACAGCAGCTCAAACCCTGGCATATACAAGTTCTCCGCTCGGTTTTGCAAACTGGCGGCACCCAGTGTCAAAGCAGTGCTTTTGTTCCTGTGTGGTTTCCCTTTCTTTTTTAGATGCACATCCCTGATGTGGCTTTATCATATACACTGAAATTAACTGCATATTGTTTATTAGTTTAATGCATCTGATTGTAATTAACCTGTAACAATATAATGGTCCACGGAATGGCCAAACTATTCCAAACACCATAAGCTGCTTTAGCGTTGTTCCTCTCACTGCAACTTCTTTATCTTTCAGCTGCTCCTGTTAGGGGTTGCCACAGCAGATCATCTTTTTCCATATTACTCTCACTGCACCACTCTGAGTATTTATATCACTGTATCTGAGTGTGGAATCACAGCTCTACAGCAGCTGATTGGAAAGAGAATTATCGGTATACAGCATCTAGCACACGCTGCCTCAGCCATGCTGCCTATTTGAACTGCTCTCATATGACAAACGCTTCAGAGCCTTTCCTGTACTGACGTCGCAGTTCAGAAACAGTTTCACCCCAAGAAATATAAACTCAATCAATCAGTCCATCAAGTGCTCGTTGTAGGAAGGACAGGAATTGGGGGTTAGTACATTTCAAAAAGAGACAGTACTGCTGCAATAAATTATTTCATCGAAAGTCACGCATGGCGCAGCAAGTATCTTGTGTTAGGCAGGAACAATCACTGTGCCACTGTGTTCCCATGTTTAATACATGCTTTAATTCCTATCATCATGAAAATATCAAGTATACATCTCAGTATTTAAATTAATTGTTCAGAGAGCTGTAATATCATGAATGTAATGGATTCTGTGTCCTGTCGGCGGAAAGCCCGTTTAAGAAGCACATAGTGATTAACACATTTAGTGCACATAAAAGAACAAATACAAAGTATTTAACGTGCTACTTTAGTTACGACGGGATTTGAGAAACTAGTAAATTAAATGATTTTAAGATGAAGTTTATGATTTCTACTTCAATGACAAAATAAACTACGTGATTAAAGTGGAAATTTCGAGATTATAATTGACATTGAGTTTTTTTTCCCCACTGTGTCCCTATTTTTTTCTTTTCTCTGTACCCCAATAAGCTTTCATATGACACACAGACGGTGGGCTATGACTCGCCTTTTCAAGGCAAATTTGATATCTGACAACTTTTTTATTTCAGGCACTGTGCGACTTTGTGAACTTGAGCCTTTGAGTTTCTTCCAACACTCTATGTCACTCGATCAACTTCCTTCTGTTGTTTATACCACTGTTTAAACCAACAAATAGTACATTTTTCCTTGCCTCCACTTAGTATTCGCTGAAATTCTTCTATTTTCCCCCCATGCTTTTGCCATTGCCTTTTCACAGAACGCTGAGCTTAAAGGCTATTTATATTGATTTGCATATTCAAAGAGGCATAATTCTAAGAGGAGTTTGGGTGAGGCAGCAGGTGCAAACACATGCGTTACTTTTCACGCTGACCAGGATTTATGGAGCGGAAGAACGTGGAAGTTGGCGAACACACAGATTTATGCATCTGGATTTTTTTGTGCATACGCACATTTCCGCTTTTGTCCTTGCACCATGTTTTAGTGTGAATTCTACGCACTGTGTTATCCATGAGGCCCCTGGTGATCTAGACAGCTATACTGGGATCTTTGCCCCATGGATGAATAACAGGTCATATAAGTAGTAAGCAATATTAGAAAAATTAATTTTAAATTATTCCTTTGATGAAAATTAGTCTGTAGCTTAATATTAAGTTGTAGAAAAGAAAAGCTAAAATAATTTACTAAGTAGGCAGAAGGTTTGTCAAAACCAGTCTGGGCTAATTACCAATAGTTTTTAACTATTTAAAAATGTGTTTGCATGCAAATTAGTTTCAAGTATTCTTACAAGGATTTCAAAGCCAAGAGGTCTTAATACTAGAAGTAAAATAATTTAAGTTAAACATTTAGATATAAACAGATTCTAAATGATGGAATATGCATGTTCAAAAATACACAGAGATAACTGAAAAAAGGAAAGTTGCAGAGAGCAAGCAATTTGCTGCATTGGTAGTGACTTAGGACACACAAACACATACACCATTGCCACCAAGCTACCTAATTTCTCTGTACGACTTAATGTTCTAGTCATGTGTTTCTTGTAAGTTTATCATGTACATATAAAAAAAACTATTTGTTTTTACTCTTTTGAAATGTTTTAATGTAAGTGGCTTGTGATGGTATATTCTCTGGAGAGATATATGATATAAAGAGTGCTTAACTAAGTATAATCCTTCCATATCTTCTAAATATACTAAGCTATAAAATCCAACATCTTTTTTCATCACTTCTGTAAACTAGGTGAGGACAGTAACAAGTCTACTTAGACTTCCAAGACTGTCCCATATCTGTACTTTCTGGTTCCAGAATTTAGCCAGTCATGTAATCATGTAAAATACTTTAACTTAAAAAGTCTAATACTTCAACTTTTTTTAAAATTAAGTCACACTTGTATATAAACTTTGTCTTGAGCATTCAACAAGGAGCTCATCTGTTCTTGTTGAACTTAAAAGGTAAAAGGTACACATATTGAAGGACTATGAGGAAAACAGATAACCACTCAAACTGAAAACTGGATTGATTTTGCAGAATGTAGTCATAATCAATCAATATACTCCTCTGTAGTAAAGTGAGTGGAGTAAGCCATAAATTGATAAGTTTATTTCACCATGGGTTTTAAAAAAGCTAAGGTCTTCAGGACTCATTACTGGTTTGTACTCGGAACAATACAATATTTATTTGTAACTAGACTGATCTGAAAGTAACATGCTCATAACTGGAGATTCTGTAATTAGAATCCCTATGTGAATAAACCTAACAGCAAAAGAATTCAGCTTGGAGGTTGAACTAGAGACTCTTGCACACAGTAGGATTCAGGCATTGATGCTGCACTTGGGGTACCAATGCCAATAGCGTCCAGCAATACAAGGTGTTTAGGAGGGAGTCCAAATCAAAGTCCATAAAGGGAGAAAGAAAATGTCAACATTTAATGTTGTCTCACCCCCTAGCAAGATTACAAACAGAAGATGTGGGAACTAACTAGTTGTCCAGTCTCTACTGATGTATATAGGAAGGTTGTGGAGGATAAAGATAAATTGAGAACTAATCTATTAACTTTTTTTAAACAGGTTACTGGAGTAGTTGACAAAAGTAAAGCATACAGATCTACTTAGACTTTCAGAAACTTTCAACACTGAAAACTAAATCTGAAACTAGAAACTACTGGTATCTTAGGCCACCTACAAAAGCAGACTTCAAAAAGTTAACTAGCAGGAGACAAACAGTAAAGAGGCAAATGATCCATGTGATATGATGTCATAAGTGGAGGATCAGTCCTTGATTCCTTACTCTTCAAATTTACATTAATGACATAGGTGGCAGTATAGTTAGAAAACCTGTGAAATTTGCAAAGGACTCTAAGGGATAACAGATACTGAACACGGAGTAAAACTAATTCAGAAATACCTGGACAATATTCAGAACTAAAGAAACAATTGTAAAATTAATGTAGTAAACTGTAAAGTGGTATGTGTAAGAAAAACAAGATGGGAAACACTGTTACAGAAAGTGACCTCTGATATAGTTTAAAGGATTTATGCTGATGCAGTATTCTCATTGCCTAAGCAAAAACCTTTTGAATATACAGTAAATCAAGCAATGTTATGCTCAGATCTTAAGATTCACAATTGAGACCACATCTCAAGTACTGTGTACAGTTCTGGTACAAAAACGTTACAGTGGCACTTGAAAGAGAGGAGAGCAACAAAATGCATCTTTAGTCTCAAGCACAGGAGGCAATGTGGACCTAATTTTCAAAGACATTAAAAAAGAAATAATGGTTTCCAACATTGTTCTTTTAACTAAGCAGCAAACCACACATTCAAAGAAACCCAAGGGAATTAAGTGGAGTGGAGTGTACTTAAGACTAAAGGCATGAAGCATTTCCCCAGGTTGTGGGAATCTGGAACCAACTATTAAACTATATAGTTGAAACAAAATCCTTGAATACCTTTAAAAAGTAGCTAGAGGAGACATACTGGGACAACTTAAATATTAGTTAACCAATTATTAGTTAAGTAATCTTTATTTCAACAAAGCCTGACTGACTGAATGATCTTTTCTTCCCAATGTAGTTTTGAGCACAGATTTTTGCTAAAGAAAGAATTGCCTGGAGGTATTTTGAGACTTTATTAAGGGTCACTTTTGATTTCCTTGATGATATGATGCCACACCAATTCTGGTAGGGTGTCCACTTCTGGGAAAATTCACTACTATTCCAATAATTTACCATTTGGAAAGTATGGTTCTCACTGTGGTTCTTTTGCATCAAAGAGCCTTAGAAATGTCTTTATATCCCCTTCTAGGCTAATAACTTTTTTTCTAAATTCTTCAAGAATTTACTTCAATTGTGGAATATGATGCTCGTTTAATTTTTGATTGGGCACCTTGGCTTTGATGGTAACAATAAAAATAAGTGGGATTCATTTTGAGTAAGGCTGGCTATTATCAGACAGACCAAGCTGTGTTCAAACAGTTGACTCTAAAAATGCCCCTTTATTAATTTAACTACGGGCAAACTATTTTTCCACAGAGTGTAAGTTGCTGTTTGATAACTTTGTTCATTTCATAAAAAAACATAAGTGAAAAAAAAATAAAATGGTATTTGTTCATTTAGGTGCTCTTTCTCTAATACCAGATTTTACTGAAAACATTCACTGTCAAAATCTTGCTTGTGTGGAGGTGACAGATGTTGAGAAGGTAGTTTGGACAGAGGATGATTGGTTGAAGCAGTTCACTAAGACAGACGTAGAGGAGATGAGGCTAAAAGTGAAGCCAGAGACAACATAGTTGGAAATGGTTTCAAATAATATGAAAATACCTGGTCTCCCCACAAAACGTCACCAAGGACCACGTACAGTTGAGGAAAAAAAAATTTCTGGAACAACAAGTTAACCTAGATGAACTTGGTAAATGGCTATTATACTGCTAATATATAGCGCCCGCCCCCATAATGTTTGTGAAAAAGAAATTTTTTTTCTTGATTTACCCCTGTGCTTCACAGTTTAAAAGTATAAACAATTCTGATGTCATTAAAGTGCACATTGCAGACTTTCATTTATGGGTATGTGCATGTGCATACATTTCAGTCACAATACGTTTTACACATATAATCCCCCTCCCCGTTTTTAAGGTTACATAATGTTTGGGACATAGAAATGGAAGGTATATTTAAACAGTGTCACACACGCGTGTTTAGGAGACAACTAAAGGGTTTGAGTACATGTGATTCCACGCCGGACCAGGGGGTGGCGAAGTGCACTGATTCTCCCTCTCGATCTTTTGCAGACCATTCTAAGGAAATCCCGCCCAGCTCTGGGGCAGCCAATGACGTCGCTTCCGGTTCCAGTCCTGATGACATCACTTCCTCCACTGGCCTTTAAAGCTGCCATCTTGTGTATAAATAATCAGTTCTGTTTTGGACTCGATTGTGTGAACATGGCAATGTTTTTGCAACTGTTTTGCAGCCGGGAACAATTATATGGGTGGCTGCCACAAACCTTCGCAATGTCTAAGGGTCATTCTTGTTACAGTGGCGTAGTCGGCAGGATGATAAAAGCCCAGAAGAGAACGGGACTGGACCTGAATCATGACCAGGTGGGAGAGTACTGGGGCCGAGCTTCTGGGGGGTTGGGGGGCTCAGTTTCGTCTCAGATTTTGGAAAGAACCGGTGCAGACTCCACTCCCTTTGTCTAATTTCGGGCCACGTTCATTATATAGGGAGTGTCGATGGGACACACCAATGTGGGCTGGTCTCTATGGGGGAGGCAAAGGGAACTTATTATGTTCTCTTGGAGGAGAGAGCTGTCCTCCCCGCAGAGGACAAGGCCTCAGAGCAAAATGGGGATTCCCCAGACCAGCAGGTGAACAGATTACAGGAATGGAAGCTAGACCCTGAGCAGTCTACCCAAGAGCAGCTTGATGTTCTATGGTCAACAGTGGCGGCTTGGTTAAAGCCCACTGAGTGCACCACCTTCCAAATCGTGAAAAAGGTAGCCTGTTTCCTATTAAGTAATCTGCCGGAATATTTCACCCAGCGGGAGACTTTTCAACTGTGAACGAGCTCATTGAAACATCCAAGGCAGACTCGCGATTTGGGAGAGCAGAACGGTCCTCTAGCAGACGCCGTGGAGATTACGTCCCTCCTAATCTGCCCTTTCGGCATAAATCAGAGTTTGCACTGGAGTCCCCGATTCCGGGGTGCAGCCCTCCCTTGGGAGCGAGGCAGAATGTAAATGGAGAAAGGGGGCTGGGTTGTGTGCGCTTTCAAACCCCTTGTCAATGACTCATACGGAAGAGGAAATTGTAAACGGATTTAAAGTGGAAGCTCTCTTTGATTCTGGCAGCAACATTTCCATTGTTGATCGCCAGTATGTACTACCGCGACAGTGGCTAAAACTAAAGACCAGTATAACCTGTGTGCACAGAAATTTTCCGATTCTATAAATCCGCCTATGTTTCATCAGCCAGGGAGGATCAGTTAAAAGAATCACCGTAGCGGTTCTCCCAAATCCACCTTTTGCTGTGATTCTCGGGCGGGACTGGTCTAATAATGAAAGCTGTATAGTACTGACCTCTCCTAAACCTAAGTTAGGCCTAGTAACAGACGGGAATCCTTCGTTGCAGGTTGTCTCCACACCGTGTTCTAAGCCGGCACAGAGAGATATGGGAGGCCAAGAGGAGGATGGGGAGCTGCCCGGGCCGTCGCAGACTGTTACTTCATCTGTCCGCGTCTCGGCAAAGCGGGATGACTCCCCACCCCTTGAGGTCATTCCGGACCCCCTCTCAGATTTAAGCTTTCAATTTACACAAACACCAGACTCATTTAAAAGGGAACAACAGCACTAGTCCGCGAACCAAGCAGCAGATCCAGGCATTTCTCGGCTTAGCAGGGTACTACCACCGGTTTGTACCACGATTTTCGGAGAGAGCTGTGCCCCTGACTGATTTAACAAAGAAGAGGGCTCCTAACATTGTGGTATGGACTGATGCAACAGAAGCTGCATTCAGTGACTTAAAAAGGGCCCTGACATCGGCACCTGTTCTGAAGGCACCTGACTTTTCACTTCCTTTTATCCTCCAGATGGACGCTTCGGACACAGGCCTAGGGGCAGTGCTGAGCCAAAGCGTCGATGGTGCTGAACACCCAGTCATGTTCCTGAGCATGTTTAGGAGACAACTAAAGGGCTTGAGTACATGTGATTCCATGCCGGACCAAGGGGTGGCAAAGTGCACTAATTCTCCATCTCGATCTTTTGCAGACCATTCTAGGGAAATCCCGCCCGGCTCTGGGGCAGCCAATGATGTCACTTCCGGTTCAGGTCCTGATGACATCACTTCCTCCACTGGCCGTTAAAGCTGTCATCTTGTGTATAGATAATCAGTTCTGTTTTGGACTCGATTGTGTGAACATGGCAATGTTTTTGCAACTGTTTTGCAGCCGGGAACAATTATATGGGTGGCTGCCACAAACCTTTGCAATGTCTAAGGGTCATTCTTGTTACAACAGTCATATTTAGTACTTTGTTGCATATCCCTTGTATGCAATGACTGCTTGAAGTCTGATTCATAGACACCACCAGGTGCAGAGTATATTCCAAAACACTTGCTACCACCATTCAGGAACTCAGTCCTTGCATTTTTGTGCATACTGAAGTCTCATAACTTTGTTTCAACTTTGGAGAAATTGCTTTTTGGCAACAATTCTTTCACAAAGACCACTTCTGACAGCTGCTTCTCTTAGCGTTTCTGGTGCTTAACCTTTCCTGTTTTCTTGTGCATCCTTTGACAGCACATCGTTAAACTCATGTCTCCTCTGAAATGTTTTTTTGGGATACAAGATTACCACATTGTGTCACTATTTCCACAGTATAAAAATTGATGATTTGAAGTTTAAACTGTCATATCTGCCACAAGGTTACCTATAAATTTGGTTATCTTTCACTCAGTTTGATTCCTTCTACTCTTGTTTCTGTTTCAGTTAATCAGTTTAGTTCAACCATCTTATTGTGTCATTAATCATTACTATTTGTAGGTATATAGACCAGTGCATCACTAATAAACGGACTGCAAACCACAAAGTAATCAAATTTGTACTTGAAAAGTGGCCCATTACTAAAAATGTTACTTTCTTTAACAAACATTTCTATGCAACATTTAATTTTATTGAAAATAAATGTTTGGAAATCAGACATCTGCTCTTTTCTACAATCAAATTAATGCAAAAGACTAAACATCATAAAATAAAATTTATATATAGATATAGAAAATCATCAACTCTATACTGCTAATTAGCATAATGGCTCACACCTTTTCTGGAGAAAAATCACAAAGATTCAATCCCTATTCAGGTCTGGTAGCCTAAGGTAAAGATGTAGTCAGTATATAGTTTTATAAGTCAAATGTTCAAGAACTGCCCACAGCCACAGGCTACTAATAAATCAGGTAGAAAGAGCAGCATGTATGTCCCACTTTAACAAACACCCTCCAAACATAGGACGTAAGTTACATGTTAGTATGTAAACATATCCAAATAAATATACACTTACCACTTGACTAATGTCATAACCCCATGGCAAAAATAACACTCCTGTGTTGTATTTCTCCCAGTGTGAAAGAATAAAAGAAAACAGAACAACCCACAGAATGAAATAGAGGGTACGGACACCCACGCCAGTTTCTCCTCTTCCAAAGATGGAGTAGACTGTCACAACAAAGAATATGCAGGCCCAGCTATCTAGCCCATGGTCAAATAATTCGCCCAATGGTGTGCTGGAATTTGTCCTTCGAGCTTGTTTTCCATCAACACCATCTATAAGACATTACAAAAATTACAAATAGGTAAAGATGTAAGCGTCCAAGAGAAAAACTGTTTTTGAATTGTTGCTCTTAATGAAATCTTAACTGACATATTTCATAATCAAAAAACTTCAAATAAAAAAAAAAACTTCTTGGATTTAGAAATTGATGAGGTACAGAAGTTTACATGCCACAGCGCTACTTAAACCACTGCTTTTAGTCTTTGTCTCCTGTGTATATGCATTTGTTCAGAGCACCTTGCTTTTTTAGAAAGACTGAGAACTGTGCTTGAAAGGGGGTGTATTCCTCATGAGTGTGGCTAACACTCAAATGGCAAAGACAGTGAAAGGCTTAAAATGAACAAAGAACTTACCATATCTGAATCAGAAAGATTTATTGCAGTTCTAAGGTAGTTAGGGATCGTTCAAATCATATCTTAGGATATTCATAAGCATATGATACCAGCAAACTAGGCCAAATGTAAAAGACATTTGGTTAACATAGATGTGCACAGACTTATTTTCACTGGGTGGCAAGTTAAACTCTTGAGTCTTAGAATGATAGGATCAAAAGTTGCACACGTTTTGAGAATTATCTAGATGAACACTCTGCTAAGAATAAATGAACTCAATACAGTCTAAGAACTTTTCCTGCTTTTTAAAGAATGCAGAGAATATGTAGTTTACGCACAGTACAGCATTAAGTGAGAAAAACTGATTAATGACTGTGTATAAAGTATTAGAATGCTTTATGCCTGCTCCGTATGTACTGATGCAAACAAAAATGTCAGAATAGCAAACCTCAAAAACCTGACGAAGTGATTTACTTATAGAAAGTGAATTTTAAAAAGTGTGTTGTTACAAAAGCAAATTTAGTTTGTTTAGATGGAAATATCCATATTAATCTTGACATTTACTGATTCATGTAGCAATGATGTAATACTTTATCAATCTTAAAAATACAAATTAACCAATATTTCTTTTTCAGCCACTGAACAGAAACATGTCAATGAGTACAGGATGATGACGATAATGTCTTCAATAAAGTGTCATTACATAAAATGGTTTTACTTAAAATAGAAATGTAAAAAAAAAATGAATTTTTAAAAATCCATACTAACCTAAAGTATAGGCAATGAAATTCAGCAAACCAGCTGCAATCCACACCCAACTTGGCACATGTACATGGCCTGGTGCTTTTGGAAAAAGTGATAGATTAGATTAACAGGGCACATAAAAGTACAATCCAAACACAGAATTTGTTAAAACAGAATTTAAACAACAAGAACACTAAATATTTATATTTGTTTTTGCATAAAACAGTTTTAAAAAGCCAAATTTCCAAGGTCAGTACTCCAGATTTTTAAAAACACCAATTATACTATTAACACAAGCATGAGGAAAAAGGATTACATTATAGATTTAATGGTCTGCAAGGCGTTGTTTCGTTCATACTTCCCATATGACTGGTCACTGCACTTTATCATTTTGCTTTAAACTGTACTTTTGTTAGGTTTCAAATATTATATTATATTTATTATATATATATATATATATATATATATATATATATATATATATATATATATATATATATATATTATATATATACATATATATACAGTGATACCTCGCTATATCGCGCTTCGCCTTTCGCGGCTTCACTCTATCGCGGATTTTATATGTAAGCATATTTAAATATATATCGCGGATTTTTTGCTGGTTCGCGGATTTCTGCGGACAATGGGTCTTTTAATTTCTGGTACATGCTTCCTCAGTTGGTTTGCCCAGTTGATTTCATACAACAGACGCTATTGGCAGATGGCTGAGAAGCTACCCAACTTACTTTTCTCTGTGTCTCTTGCGCTGACTTTTTCTGATCCTGACGTAGGGGGATTGAGCAGGGGGGCTGTTCGCACACCTAGACGATACGGACGCTCGTCTAAAAATGCTGAAAGATTATCTTCACGTTGGCTACCTTCTGTGCAGCTGCTTCGTGAAGCGACGTGCTGCTGCACAGTGCTTCGCATACTTAAAAGCACGAAGGGCACGTATTGATTTTTTTTATCTGTCTCTCTCTCTGCTCCTGACGGAGGGGGTGTGAGCTGCCGCCTTCAACAGCTTTGTGCCGCGGTGCTTCGCATACTTAAAAGCAAACAGCCCTATTGATTTGTTTGCTCCTTTGAAGAGGAAGATATGTTTGCATTCTTTTAATTGTGAGACTGAACTGTCATCTCTGTCTTGTAATGGAGCACAGTTTAAACTTTTGAAAAAGAGACAAATGTTTGTTTGCAGTGTTTGAATAACGTTCCTGTCTCTCTACAACCTCCTGTGTTTCTGCGCAAATCTGTGACCCAAGCATGACAATATAAAAATAACCATATAAACATATGGTTTCTACTTCGCGGATTTTCTTATTTCACGGGTGGCTCTGGAACGCAACCCCCGCGATGGAGGAGGGATTACTGTAATTAAGAATTACTACATCAAAAAAGTGTTGAGGTTTTTTTTGGTTAGGAAGACAGACATTTTAAGGTAAGGCAGTTATTCTCACTAATTACGGCAATGTGTTGATTAACACATGCATGTAACAATTTCACTGTTTTCTATACATGAGGCAATAACAACCATATAAACCCATAAAAATATAGGCATCTAAAATTTGTTAAGGTTAACATCGAAATTATGAATAAAATCATCAAGCACTTGCTTTACTATTTCATATATTTTGGGAATTCCTCCTATTCAAACAATTTTGTGGAAAATATTTACATATTTGTTCGATTGTGCTTGATTTACAATTACATCTAATATTTAGCATCCTTATTTGGATTAACACCAGACAGGACAGAATTATTTAAAGGATAAACTGTTACAATGTTCCAAAGTACACTTTTTTAAAACTTATTTCAGTTCACTAGAAGCATCCCTATCCAACCTCCATAACTCAATGAGAAAGTGACAAATTATGTAGAATGGTGCTGGTGGTGTTTAACTGTATGGGTTGGATATGGTACTTGCTACATAATGTGTTGCTTTGTGAACAGTGGTTCAAGTTAGGACTGGGTAATGATAGGTAGTAGGAACTAACTATTTTTAAAAATTTGCATCAGTAGCTTTATAATTCGCAATACTTTGAGCATTTCAAATAATTAACCTGTTTTACTTTATATATTTTATCCACAGCACTCATCCATTTGCTTTACTTTAAATAATGAAAAATAAGATCAATTTCTCATACCCCATCACTGTGGCTCTACAAAGTCAGTCTCACTCAGCGCCAATACCCATGCTTTCCACGTTTACTATCTACAGTTTTTTCTTGCCTTCAGTGTGTAATGGCAAGTAGTTTGACATTAGAAGGGATCAGGAGATGACTCATATCCAAAAACAAATCAAAGGGTCATTACCAAAAAAATAAAACAATCATGTGGGTAATCCAAAACGTATATACAGTAATCCCTCGCTATATCGCGCTTCGCCTTTCGCGGCTTCACTCCATCGCGGATTTTATATGTAAGCATATTTAAATATATATCGCGGATTTTTCGCTGCTTCGCGGGTTTCTGAGGACAATGGGTCTTTTAATTTCTGGTACATGCTTCCTCAGTTGGTTTGCCCAGTTGATTTCATACAAGGGACGCTATTGGCAGATGGCTGAGAAGCTACCCAGCTTACTTTTCTTTCTCTCTCTCTCTTGCGCTATCTGTGATCCTGACGTAGGGGGTGTGAGCAGGGGGGGCTGTTCGCACACCTAGACGATACGGACGCTCGTCTAAAAATGCTGAAAGATTATCTTCACGTTGCTACCTTCTGTGTGCAGCTTTTAAGTATGCTGCACGGTGCTTCGCATACTTAAAAGCTCAAAGGGCACGTATTGATTTTTTTATCTGTCTCTCTCTCTGTCTCTTTCTCTCTCTGCTCCTGACGGAGGGGGTGTGAGCTGCCGCCTTCAACAGCTTTGTGCCGCGGTGCTTCGCATACTTACAAGCCAAACAGCCCTATTGATTTGTTTGCCCCTTTGAAGAGGAAGATATGTTTGCATTCTTTTAATTGTGAGACTGAACTGTCATCTCTGTCTTGTCATGGAGCACAGTTTAAACTTTTGAAAAAGAGACAAATGTTTGTTTGCAGTGTTTGAATAACGTTCCTGTCTCTCTACAACCTCCTGTGTTTCTGCGCAAATCTGTGACCCAAGCATGACAATATAAAAATAACCATATAAACATATGGTTTCTACTTCACGGATTTTCTTATTTCGCGGGTGGCTCTGGAACGTAACTCCCCGCGATGGAGGAGGGATTACTGTACACACACGTATATACATATACATATATACAGTGTGGCAAAAAAGTATTTAGTCAGCCACCAATTGTGCAAGTTCTCCCACTTAAAAAGATGAGAGAGGCCTGTAATTTTCACCATAGGTATACCTCAACTATGAGAGACAAAATGAGAAAAAATAAATCCAGAAAATCACATTGTCTGATTTTTGAAGAATTTATTTACAAATTATGGTGGAAAAAAAGTATTTGGTCAATAACAAAAGTTCATCTCAATACTTTGTTATATACCCTTTGCTGGCAATGACAGAGGTCAACAGTTTTCTGTAAGTCTTCACAAGGTTTTCACACACTGTTGCTGGTATTTTGGCCCATTCCTCCATGCAGATCTCCTCTAGAGCAGTGATGTTTGGGGGCTGTCGCTGGGCAACATGAACTTTCAACTCCCTCCAAATATTTTCTATGGGGTTGAGATCTGGAGACTAGAAATGCTTCTTACGAAGCCACTCCTTTACCCGGGTGGTGTGTTTGGGATCATTGTCATGCTGAAAGACCCAGCCACATTTCATCTTCAATGCCCTTGCTGATGGAAGGAGGTTTCCACTCAAAATCTGACGATACACAGCCCCATTCATTCTTTCCTTTACACTGATCAGTTGTCCTGGTCCCTTTGCAGAAAAACAGCCCCAAAGCATGATGTTTCCACCCCCATGCTTTACGGTAGGTATGGTGTCCTTTGGATGCAACTCGGCATTCTTTCTCCTCCAAACACGACGAGTAGAGTTTTTTTCATCTGACCATATGGCATTCTCCCAGTCCTCTTCTGGATCATCCAAATGCTCTCTAGCAAACTTCAGACGGGCCTGCACATGTACTGGCTTAAGCAGGGGGACACGTCTGGCACTGCAGGATTTGAGTCCCTGGCGGCGTATTGTGTTACTGATGGCAGCCTTTGTTACTTTGGTCCCAGCTCTCTGCAGGTCATTCACTAGGTCCCCCCATGTGGTTCTGGGATTTTGCTCACCGTTCTTGTGATCATTTTGACCCCACGGGGTGAGATCTTATGTGGAGCCCCAGATTGAGGGAGATTATCAGTGGTCTTGTATGTCTTCCATTTTCTAATAATTGCTCCCACAGTTGATTTCTTCACACCAAGCTGCTTACCTATTGCAGATTCAGTCTTCCCAGCCTGGTGCAGGTCTACAATTTTGTTTCTGGTGTCCTTTGACAGCTCTTTGGTCTTGGCCATAGTGGAGTTTGGAGTGTGACTGTTTAAGGTTGTGGACAGGTGTCTTTTATATTGATAACGAGTACAAACAGTTGCCATTAATACAGGTAACGAGTGGAGGACAGTGGAGCCTCTTACAGAAGAAGTTACAGGTCCGTGAGAGCCAGAAATCTTGCTTGTTTGTAGGTGACCAAATACTTATTTTCCACCATAATTTGCAAATAAATTCTTTAAAAATCAGACAATGTGATTTTCTGGATTTTTTTTCTCATTTTGTCTCTCATAGTTGAGGTATACCTATGATGAAAATTACAGACCTCTCTCATCTTTTTAAGTGGGAGAACTTGCACAATTGGTGGCTGACTAAATACTTTTTTGCCCCACTGTACATATACATATATATACATATACACATATATATATACATACACATACATACATACATATATACATACATACATACATACACACACAAATATACATACATACATACACAGTGGAACCTCGGTTCACGAACATCTCGGTACATGTACAAATCGGTTTACGACCAAAAAGTTTGCCAAACTTTTGCCTCGGTTCACAGCCACACACTCAGTATACGAACAAGCCAGTTTCCCTTTCAGTTTGTACATGTTCAGTCTCTCCCTGTGCATTTCCTGTGCAGCGAGCAAGAGAGAGAGCATGACACACACACACACACACACACAGGCAGCACGAGAGAGACAGACGCACACACAGGCAGAGTGACGCGCACACACACAGGGAGAGAGACGCGCACCCACACAGGCAGCGCGAGAGAGACAGACGCACACACAGGCAGAGTGACGCGCACACACACAGGGAGAGAGACGCGCACCCACACAGGCAGCGCGAGAGAGAGACGCGCACACACACATAGGCAGCGCGAGAGAGAGAGCTGGACGCATAAGGTAGGAAGGCAGTTAAAGAATGCACTGGGCTTGATTTTGTTTTCACTTCTGTTTACAGCGATCGGTTCATAGTGTGCATTGTTGCAATGTTACTTTTCTTGGTGGTTTATTAAATTACGGATTTTTTCAAATGTTCATTTTTTTCCCCTGTGCTTAAAACTAACTAAAAAATAAAAAAAAGTGTTTTTAGCCAGCGGTTGGTAGCGCTATAGCGCGAACTATTGCAGTGTTAGTTTTCTCTGTTGTTCAAGGTTTTCTCAGTGTCACTCAATGTTTTTACAATTAGTTTACTATTACGCTGTGCATTCTATGGTTTAATTAACTATTTTCGTGCTTAAAAACTTAAAACAATATATATATATATTTACATACAGCTCGTATGGTCTGGAATGGATTAATTGTATTTACATACAATCCTATGGGGGAAATTGCTTCGGTTCACGACCAAATCAGTTTACGAAAAAAGTTTGAAGTTTTTGCAAATTTATTAAAAATAAAAAAACTGAGAAATCACATGTACATAAGTATTCACAGCCTTTGCTCAATACTTTGTCAATGCACCTTTGGCAGCAATTACAGCCTCAAGTCTTGTTGAATATGATGCCACAAGCTTGGCACACCTATTCTTGGCCAGTTTCGCCCATTCTTCTTTGCAGCACCTCTCAAGCTCCATCAGGTTGGATGGGAAGCGTCAGTGCACAGCCATTTTAAGATCTCTCCAGAGATGTTCAATCGGATTCAAGTCTGGGTTCTGGCTGGGCCACTCAAGGACATTCACAGAGTTGTCCTGAAGCCACTCCTTTGATATCTTGGCTGTGTGCTTAGGGTCGTTGTCCTGCGGATTCGGCGGGTTAGAAAATGGATGGATATTTTATTTTATATATATATATATATATATATATATATATATAATATACACACATATACAGTACTGTGCAAAAGTTTTAGGCAGGTGTGAAAAAATGCTGTAAACAAAGAATGCTTTCAAAAATGGAAGTGTTAATCGTTTATTTTCATCAGTCAAAATGCAGTGAATGAAAAAAAGAGAAATCTAAATCAAATCAATATTTGGTGTGACCACCCTTTGCCTTCAAAACAGCATCAATTCTTCTAGGTACACTTGCACACAGTTTTTGAAGGAACTCTGCTGGTAGGTTGTTCCAAACACCTTGGAGAACTAACCACAGGTCTTCTGTGGATGTAGGCTTCCTCACATCATTCTGTCTCTTCATGTAATCCCAGACACACTCGATGATGTTGAGATTAGGGCTCTGTGGGGGCCATACCATCACTTCCAGGACTTCTTGTTCTTCTTTACGCTGAAGATAGTTCTTAATGACTTTGGCTGTATGTTTGGGGTCGTTGTCCTGCTGCAGAATAAATTTGGGGCCACTCATACGCCTCCCTGATGGTATTGCATGATGGATAAGTATCTGCCTGTATTTCTCAGTATTGAAAACACCATTAATCCTGACCAAATCTCCAACTCCATTTGCAGAAATGCAGCCCCAAACGTTCAAGGAACCTCCACCATGCTTCACTGTTGCCTGCAGACACTCATTATTGTACCGCTCTCCAGCCCTTCGACGAACAAACTGCCTTCTGCTATAACCAAATATTTCAAATTTTGACTCTTCAGTCCAGAGCACCTGCTGCCATTTTTCTGCACCCCAGTTCCTATGTTTTCATGCATACTTGAGTCGCTTGGCCTTGTTTCCACGTCGGAGGTATGGCTTTTTGGCTGCAACTCTTCCATGAAGACCACTTCTGGCCAGACCTCTCCGGACAGTAGATGGGTGTATCTGGGTCCCACTGGTTTCTGCCAGTTCTGAGCTAATGGCACTGCTGGACATCTTCTGATTTCGAAGGGCAATAAGCTTGATGTGCCTTTCATCTGCTGCACTAAGTTTCCTTGGCCGACCACTGCGTCTACGATCCTCAACATTGCCCATTTCTTTGTGCTTCTTCAAAAGAGCTTGAACAGCACATCTTGAAACCCCAGTCTGCTTTGAAATCTTTGTCTGGGAGAGACCTTGCTGATGCAGTACAACTACCTTGTGTCTTATTGCTGTGCTCAATATTGCCATGACATGAAATTGTCTTCCACAACCTCACCTTGGTAGCAGAGTTTGGCTGTTCCTCACCCAGTTTTAAGCCTCCTACACAGCTGTTTCTCTTTCAGTTAATGACTGTGTTTCAACCTATGTGTGACAATGATGATCATTAGCACCTGTTTGGTATAAATGGTTGATCATACAACTGACTATAATCCTACAAAATCCCTGACTTTGTGCAAGTGTACCTATAAGAATTGATGCTGGTTTGAAGCCAAAAGGTACTTACACCAAATATTGATTTGATTTAGATTTTTCTTTTGTTTGCTCACTTTGCATTTTGTAAATTGATAACAATAAACAATCATTATTTATATTTCTGAAAGCATTCTTTGTTTACAGCATTTTTTCACACCTGCCTAAAACTTTTGCACAGTACTGTATACATACATACGTACACACAGTGCCCTCCATAATGGTTGGGACAAAAACACATCTTTCATTGATTTACACACCTGCTCCACAGTTTAAAATTACAAATTAAACAATTCAGACACAATTAAAGTGCACATTGCAGACGTTTATTTAAGGGTACTTACATGCAGAAATTACAACACTTTTTTCGACATAGTCTCCCCACTTCAGGGCACCATAAGGTTTAGAACATTTGACATTACAGCTATGTGTGATTACTCAGGTGTGTTTCATTGCTTTATTAGTGCAAGTACAAGATACCTAGGCTTGCTTCTACCTACAGACTACCTTTGGAGTCTGTAATTGCCATTGTTCAATATGAAGACAAGAGCTGTGCCAATGAAGTCAAAGAAACCATTATGAAACTGAAAAACAAGGATAAAACCACTTGAGACAGTGGTACAACCTTAGGATTAACTAAAGCAACTGTCTGCAATATCACTAAGATGAAAGAATGCACTGGTAAACTCAG
Source organism: Erpetoichthys calabaricus (assembly GCF_900747795.2). Taxonomy (NCBI): domain Eukaryota; kingdom Metazoa; phylum Chordata; class Cladistia; order Polypteriformes; family Polypteridae; genus Erpetoichthys; species Erpetoichthys calabaricus. The sequence continues at coordinate 127,655,368 of NC_041396.2, forward strand.
TAAATCACATAGGGACTGGTAGGCCAACGAAGATCTGAACTGCTGATGACAGACGAGTCCACACTAAGGTAAAGGAAAAGCCCCAAAGGCATCTCCGACATATCAGAAACAGTCTTCAGGACACAGATGTCTCTGACACATCTACAGTACTACTATCCACAGAAGACTTACTGACCAGAAATACATATGCCACACTGCAAGATGCAAAACACTACTGGTAAACTTAAGAAAATAGATGGAATCACGAGGAAGGAAAATTATGTAGATACACTGCAGCAACATGGCAAGAGTTCAGCAAGGGAGATGAAGCTCAGATCTTCCAAATAGACAATGACCACAACATTACCTCCAGAGTTGTTGTCCTTAACCCTTTTTGCCATAAGGTCAAAGAATTGGAGTGGCCATCACAAAGTACTGACCTCAATTCAACTGAAAATTTGTGGGCAGAACTGAAAAAGCATGTTTGAGCAACGAGGCCAAAGAAGAACCTGTCCTAGTAACACCAGTTCTGTCTGGAGGAATGGACCAAAATTCCAGCAACTTAATGTGAGAAGCTTGTGGAATCCTACCCAAAATGTTTGGCTCAAGTTAAACAATTTAAAGGCAGTGCTACCAAATATAAAGAAAGTTTATGTAAATTTGTGACCCACTGGAATTGTGATAAAGTCAATGAAAAGTGAAATACTATGTCTGTGAACATTGTTGGAAAAATTAATTTTGTCCTGCACAAAGTAGAAGTCTGTGAGGGGTTATAAAGTGAGTTTAAAAGAATTCACCTGAAGTTTATGTAAACTTCTTACTTCAACTGTATATACACAGACACACATTCATACAATGCAATAATATAATAGATGAATTGTTGTATGGGTAAATATAAAATAAAAATAAATGACTCAAAAATAAACATTTTATTTCCATTTCCTAGGCTCAAACGAGCAACACAAGTGCTACCTGTTAGGCAATATGAATGAAATTTATCTCACAAAATCTAAATGCAAATGGTGAGATTTATGATTATAAATATCTTTACATCAGTAAATGATTTACTAACTTTTCGTGTGAAAGATCAAATTCCAAATTTCAGATTATCAAACATTAATTTCACAATGCTCTGCTTACCTGAGGCATAAAAGTCACTGTCAAAGGCAGCCAACATTAGAAAATTAAGAACAAGAAACATAAACCCTGTGAAAGTGATAAGGTTTGGTGCTAGCCATTTGGGTAAAATCTATGGGTTAAAAAAGAAGAAAAAAAAAAAAAAAAGTTACTAAATATTCAATATAATTATTTTTTTTAAATAAGGCTACAGTCAAAAAAACTTTTCATAACACTTAAAATACTTAATTTGAATCCCAAAAGAAAAGGATGTAAAAGTAGGGGATCAAAAGTCACGTTCATGTTGGCAGTGTGCATGTACCATTGAAAATTTACTCAAAATGCTCTTTAAATTAACTATACATATGGTGATGCATAAATGTTTTTTGGTTCTCATGCCATTCTGAGTAAACTCTAGAGACTACTGTGTGTGAAAATCACAGGAGATCAGCATTTACAGAAATCCTCAAACAAGCCCATCTGGCACCACCATTTCTGGTATTTCCTTGTGGTACACATTGTGAAACCAGTGGAGTGATCACACAATGATGTACTCACATACTGAGATTCCTTTACCTTCTTTGTTTTTAGCTAACCCACATAAAAACACATGTTGAATCTACTTGTATCAGGTGATTCAGAAAATTGATTAAATTGTTTTTGTGGTATGTATTTTAAGAAAACTGGTTTACCAGTGTGCCAAGAATTAAAACCTTAAAACATATTGAAACATAAAACATAAAATGTGCATGCAAAGGAAATGGGAAATGTGATTTTATGTCAGTGTACAAGTGTCTTAAAGGAATGTCTTAAAGTGTGGACTCGCATGCGAACTGTTTGTGGTAAGCAAGTCTACCACTGTAAGACTATTACCTAGAGTGACGTGAAGTTCAATCTGCAAATAGGAAGAAAAGGCAAGAAGAAGCCAAGTTTTGTACTTTGTTTGCTTGGCAGGGGTGATATGAGTGAGAGACTGAGGTAGTAACTGAGTGAATGTGAGAGAGAGAGAGAAATAATGTACTTATGTTTCATTTGAGTAGCTGAGCGTTAATGAACAGTTCAACACAGAGGCCAGAGTGTTTTAATTCCATAATCAATAATGTATTTGTTAAAAAATAAGTTTTAGTTTAAAATGTACAGTATATGCAAATATATTATACTGATATCTAACCAAGAAAACAGATATAGATACAGATGTTTGGCCATATCACCCACTCCAATGAGAACAACAAAGCAAAATATAAGCACTCAAATAACATACTTTAAAGCACTACATTTACATCCACAATTATACTTTTGAGTAGGATAACATGTATCAGACAAAATATGAACTAAATATGTACACTTCATCTAAACATTCTGCAAGAAGCATTATTTTTCTTTGCATGGATATACCCAACAGCTGTTCAGAGTATGCTGCATTTTCAGATATTGTATATGGTACTCATATGGGCACTTAACAGTAGAGGTAGATATAGCACAGATAGGTATAAAAAGGCATGCAAGTATGCATTTATGTATTTGCAATGGAGTACATATTTACAAATGGCAATTTCTATAGTGTTTCTTAAAAATGAAACACATACAGATCTCTACAGTGAGTGATTTATAGTACCACCAGGTCAAGATCGTGGGTGAGGTTAGGACGAATCACAAGCTTGTTTGACTAATGGATCTGAGAAGCAGCAGTTTTACATGCATCTTTGGGGGCACCGACAGTAAGGAGGAAGCTAAACCTTTGAACAAGTCTTTCAATTAGCATGCCAGTTTATATCCTCCATACTCCTGAGTTTATGAGCTCTTATTAATAAAGAAGAATAAGCTTGTGAGAACATCCGAGAAAAGTCAGTGTCCCTGCTTAGGGTGGGTGGGTTCAAATGCCATGACAGAGAGTGGAGCTCAAAAAATTTCGAGTAGCTCAGGGTAGACTCCAGATGAAGAGGGTCAGTTGAACTCGTCTGAACATGAGGTAAGAATGCCAAATGGCTAATTCCAGTTCAAAAGTATTATGGCCATGATTCATTAAGCAACAAGGTGCTTTAAACTGGAAAACATATTGTCTTGCTACAGTAACAGTCACCAAAAAAAATGCCAAAAAAACTCACTATGTTCTTTAAAACAGAAAATTACCCACAGAGACAAATAAAAACGTTTTTTTTCCTGTAGGTAAAATAATATCATGAAGAACATACATAAGAATTCAATAGTAGCATGTGCATCACTTTTACTACTGCATAACCGAAGTTAAAGATTTGGTTTATGATTATTTGGTTCTGTTTGTAATAAGTGACAAAATGCATTAGTAACTTCAGTTTTTTAAATCCCATTAGTGGCTAATAAATTCTCAAACAAAAAGGGAATTCTGTTTTTGTCTACATATTAATTAGATTTTTTTGTAGATATTTTACTGCTGCTTATGCTGTAATTGCCTTTGGAATTGCACTCTAAAATGAACTGCTTTACAAAATGATTTGCTTTACCGCTCCCTAAAAGTAATAATAATGTAACAAACAATATTATTACTTACCTTAACAAAAGAATTCCAAAATGGATGCATAACATAAATGGATAAAGGGTTGGAATCAACTGCACTGTACTGAAACAGAAAGGACACCAAATTAGCAATAATTTCATTAAAATCATTTTTATTACTATTAAGTTGCTTTAAAAATACATATCCATCAAACAAGCAGTAATTTATATTTAAAACTTAACCTTTTCATTCCATACACCATCAAAATAAATGTAGTCAATACAACTGATGATTAGCTGGTACACTCTTGCATGTCAAGAGTAAAAATTGAACATTATAAAACATCCTACATGAAAAGTTTTACAATTTTTCGATGTAACAAAACAGTTCAAATGCAAACTGACAGTGCTTATCCTTCCTGCAACAATTGAGCATTACTTCCAGTAACAAAGCTAAAAAAATCACTATTATCAGTATATCAATAACAAAAAAAAAAAAAAAAAAAAAAAACATCACGCAGACAATCTACAACATCTAAGTGCTGGCCTAGCTTTGCAAAGTTTAACTAGGAAACAGCAAAGTAAATGCTTCACAAATATTAGTTGTATTCTGGGTGTTTAGGCTCAAGATCAGTCTTTGCACTAGCAAGTAAATCTTTTGCTCAATTAGCCACTTAGAAAAAAATATAAAATAAATGACTGAACAATATTCTCCTTCATGACAACAGTATAGGCATATAACAAAAAATATTTGCCAAATTAGTGTACAGCAATAATATGTTACTAAAAATATTTGCCAAATTAGTGTACAGCAATAATATGTTACTATTTGTTGACATCCAAGGTTAGAAAGATGAAATCATAATTAAGGATATGACAAGTTATCTAAAATGCATTGCTTGGTTTTCTCTAGTACAAGGCAGCAAAGACTACAAATTAAGCCAGGGCTGCAGGGGGGTGGCTAATTCTGCAGGAGTGCTGTATGTTACATAGTTAGTGATATCACAATATATTTGTATTTGATACCAATACTGCTCAAATTTGACGATATTAAATATCTTTCGATACCATGGCAAAAATAGAAATCCCATTCAATGACTTTATTAAAGGAACTCCATTATTGTGTGAACAATATTGTGATTTTTTTATAATACTGATAGATGTATCAAAAACTTACCCCAATACCACTTAAGTAAACAAGTACTGACATTCATAAATATCAAAATACAATGCAGGAATGTGCGGAAAAGGTGGGAATCCCCCAACGTAATAGCAAATGGGGTGATTTCAGCAAATGGTTCATAAAGAATGGTATAACTTCCAGATTAGTATGTGTAATTTCTAAATTTACTCTGACATTTTCTGTTCAGTAACCAAAAAAATACTGCTTAAAATGCATACTAAAAATAAAAAAAAATAAAAAAAACATTATATATACTGTTGAATTAGTGAATTACATTTTAAACAAAACTGTGGTGTAGTGGTTAAGGATTTGGACTTCAAACCTTGAGGTCATGGGTTCAAATCACATTACTGACACTGTGTGACCCAGAGGAAGTCACTTGACCTGCCTATGCTCCAACTGGAAAACCAAAAAGAAGTGTAACCAATTGTATCATAAATGTTGTAAGTCACCTTGGATGAAAGTGTTAACCAAATAATTAAATGTAAATGTTTTAAATATATTTTTGTAACTGTTAAGTTTGTAACATTTGCTTTTTAAAAATTTTATATTTGTATCATTAGCTGGTTAAAATAGAGAACAGACTGATACAGCACGTTGCCACACCCACCGCACAATGAACCGCCTCAGGATCCCAAACTAGGCCCAAAGCACAGACATGCAACAGGTGATGCCTCAGCACCACACTAGTTCAAATGGAATGGAACAGTGAGGTTTTTTACAGTGGCTGGAGTGCCAATTACTGAAGAGTACTTGAGGGAATTAATTCAAATTTCAAATGTCAGAAACTCATTGTCCTTTAATTTTCCAAATGTGTCCCAACTTTAAAGCTTCCTCGATGCCTATGAAAAAATTCTTAATACCAGGCCACCTTAAATTACTTCACACCGCTCCTCATCAGCGTCTTTTGTTTTGCAAATGTGTTGGTCAGCATAAGTAGCATACAGCCTGCTATCCCATCCCCTGCCCCAACAGAGCTGAAGTCAGTTGCAGAATTCTCAGAGCTCAAGTGTGTTTATCTGGGTGTGAAGTGCCTGAAGTTGTATAGGGTAAATAATATATTATTAATTGGAATACATACATTTCATGTGTGTTCCGTGTCTACAACGATCTGTGTAAGTGTAGGATTGCCAGGAAATGAGAAGCAAGAACTGCTGAACACATACATAAAACAAACTTTTTCTATATTATACTAATAATGAAGTGAAGTGTATAAGTTGTGAAGACTTTAGTCTAAATTTCAAATAAATATGTGCGCTTTTATTTAAGAATATAACCAAAGGAAAAAAAATCATTCAATTTACATGTTGTTGTCAAGGAGTTAAAAACCCAAGCTCAAATGTCAAGCGACAGAAAGTTGATAGGTATTATTGGATGGTGCAGAGATGAGATCTGCTGCCTTATAACCAAAAAGTTCCAGGTTCAAGTCCGGGAGTTCCGCATTTTAAGTAGTGAGCTGCTATTATTATTATTACTATAATATAATAAAAACATATATTTGTTTTGAGTCTGTAACACTCGGTGTAAATTTTAGCTCTATATAAATGTAAAGAATTATTATTATTATTAACTACTAATTTGCTTGCTGCATAAACAGAAGTGCTGAAGATGCTCTTCTGGTTAGTTAAATCTACACATTTCTTGATAAACCTGGTTCATATGTCAGAGCATTACTTCTTGATTGTTCTTCAGCCTCTCATGCTAACTGAAAAACTGAAAAGTATGAATGTTGACCCATTTATTACATTATGGATTTAGGACTTACTTTTAAATCATTCACAGAATAATTGAAAGAAGTACTGGACAATTCTTTTAAAAATCATTCATTCAAAACAGGCAGTCCTCAAGGCTGTGTTATATTACCTTTGCTTTTAATTCTGTACACAAGTGACCTGTTAAGTTCACTGTTGACTTTTAACTTCTTCTGTGTTAGGTATGGCTAGCTATGTAAGTGGGCTCTTCAATGGGCTGACCCTTTTTCAGGGCTGGGGCAAATAATGCAGCAAGGATAGCCTGGGTCCACCTGCAACACTGAATCAGGCTGTGAAGGTTTAAGAATGTTACTGTATTTTTTTTTTTTTTAATATCAGTCTTGGTCATAAAAAAGATCATGTTTTCTGTACACCTTGAAATTGTACAAAGTCTATAATCTATGATGACAAGAAAAAAGTTGTATTTACTAACGATAATAGCAGAAAGCACCTGTAAAAAGTTAACTTTGGCTTTTCAGAAAATGTTTATCCTAATAAAAACAAATGCATCTCATTGTGAATATAAAATGTAATAAAGTTACTTAATTTTACTACATTATAGATATAGACAACACTGACTGTAAAATTTGTCAATCCAAGTCCATTTCAGGCATAAGCAAAATTGATCCTGGAGGGTCACTGCCAATGTGAGGTTCATTCCCAAGAAATACATTTCCACTGTAAATTAAGCCTTTGCTTATTCTGACCTTTTGAACATTATATCAACTATTAAAGTAATCTAGAAATTAAATATTTAGTCATCTTGTTCAAATCCTAGTGGTGATAAGTTAAATATTTGCATGCATAGCTGGAGGGCAAGTAAACACTGTTTTTGTAATGATTAACCAGGAGACATTTAAAATTTGAATTTAAAACATGCTGGATAATAAATTATCTTAAACATTTTCACAACTTTCTGTCTGGATCTAAAAATGTTTCCCTAGCTACTTTACATAAATAGAGAAATTTCTTTCCCCTTCTGCTTTATCCTGTTTTTAATTTTATAATACATTTACTGCATAATACACAATAACTGTTTGTTTTCTTACTACTTCATGGTCAGATTATAGAGAAATCCAAGAAGAGTCCAGTATTAACAACATGTACAAAAGTTCAGTTAAGAAATTAAATAACATAGAAGCAAACCTCACCCATGCCAACTTATAGCCATTAACCAGCTAAAAGGTTATTTAGCTCAACAAATGCTTTCTACCAGTTATCCTCATTAATATTATTTCATTTGATCATCTGTATGATTTATTGCTATTATTGTGATAAAAAAGGTAACTTAAAACAGTCTTAAGAAATAAATTAATCCAAATAGAACCTTATATTTCAAAAAAGAAAATCTGATAAAAAACATTACAGCACTAAGGTATGTTATTGCAAAAAAAACAACACATTTTGTTAATCTATGTATACTATATACAGTAAATTCGGCTTTTTAAAATTAAAAACCGCCAAACACTATTTCTAGTAGAGCACAATTCCTTACTGAACTCGAACAAAAATGAAATGCACATCCAGCAAATAAAACAAACAATAGACATGTACTAGTAAATTTTTGCTGGCACTTTTATATTTTTATAATTCAAAACACAATACAAACCTAAGTCAATGCATTGGATACGGTTATATATTGTACAACTCATGATTAGGCACATATAGAGAAGCTTCTCAAGCAATAAAGACATAAGTAAAAACACAGATTACTGGCACTTTAAGGAAAATGTGATCACAACATGGTAAAATTTGAGATCATCTTTGAAAACAGACAAATGTATACCAAAACAAAGACTTGTAATCTGAAGGAAGCAGACTTTATGGGGATGAGAAAGTATGCAGAAAAAAAAAAAAACAGAATGGGAGAATAAAAACTCTGCCACTATAAATGAGAGAAACTCAGAAACTTTCTGATCCAGGCCTAAAACCAAATAAAAACATTAATAAACAGAACAAAATGGATAAATAAAGGCATTATTCAAAAATTACAACTTTAAAGATCACTGTACATGAAGATTAAAAAACAGTCAAGTTATTCTGACTTGGACGACACTATAACAAGAGATCAAAATTTCATTTGAAAGAGAAACAAAATTGCCAGTGAAGCCAAAAGTATTTTTGAGTACAACTACAATAAAAAGAATGTTAAAATAGAATTTAAAGGAATACCATACTCAAAAATGTTTATTTTTTATAAGTGGTGGACAAGAATTTTTTCTCTCTCACTTGTTTTGTGGAGAAAGTATATGACAAAGATTCTGATAGAATGGGACACAACTGTGACCAATGCTGGATTAAGGTCCCCGCAAGACGCTCCATGGCCAAACATGAGACTCTGTGCCAAGAGATTGACCCAGGACCATCTCGCGGGGACGTAGAACATGAGATTCTTGCAAGACATGCCCTACTTACAACCAATATCAAATAAGACCACGGGCAGCAAAACACTTAGTCATGTCAAGGCTTTGAGCACACACAGATCCAGGGCTCTCTGCACATATAAAGCGTATACGGACAATACGTTACAGATGAAACGTCAACGACTAAGTGAAGAAGAAAGAGCAGCACGGAGAAAAGACTCAAAAGCATTGGAGAGAAAAAAAATACAAAAAAGAAAAAGAATAATCTAGGTGTAAATTCAGAAAATAAGGAAAGTAATAATCAGTCCGGAACAAGTGGAATTGAAAACAAAGCACGTCCACTCGGGCTCAGAATTGAAAGACAAAGGATAACTTCATAAAGACGTTCAAAAACATTGGGGCTATGCACATGCAGAGCAGGTTCGAGATTATGAAAGCAGTGGAATTCGAAAGGCTCAAAAAAAAAAAAACAAAAAAAAAAACGATGGCACGATACACATGCAGAGAAAGGTAAAGAATATGAAAGCAGGAAAATTCCAAAGTATTGTAGCGTCCCTTGCAGGCTGAAGCCTTATTTTTTTTGGAGTGACTGTTAGGTTCGATTGAGGGAGGACGAAGTACAGCATGGAAGACTGACAGCGGGGTATTGATTGATGATGGGATAACGAAAAGCCGAATAGAGATCGAATATATGGGCATAGGTGATATGTTAGAAGTGGGGCTCGGCCGGGCACAGCCCGAAGAGGCAACGTGGGTCCCCCTTCCCATGGGCTCACCACCTATGGGAGGGGCCAAGGAGGTCGGGTGCAGTGTGAGTTGGGTGGTGGCCGAAGGCGGGGACCTTGGCGGTCCGATCCTCGGCTACAGAAGCTGGCTCTTGGGACGTGGAATGTCACCTCTCTGAAGGAGAAGGAGCCCGAGCTTGTGCGCGAGGTTGAGAAGTTCCGGCTAGATATAGTCGGGCTCACCTCGACGCACAGCTTGGACTCTGGAACCAATCTCCTTGAGAGGGGCTGGACGCTGTACCACTCTGGAGTTGCCCCCGGTGAGAGGTGCCGAGCTGGTGTGGGCATACTTATTGTCCCCCGACTTGGAGCCTGTACATTGGGGTTTACCCCGGTGGACGAGAGGGTAGCCTCCCTCTGCCTTCGGGTGGGGGGATGGGTCCTAACTGTTGTTTGTGTGTATGCACCAAACAGCAGTTCGGAGTACCCACCCTTTTTGGAGTCCCTGGAGGGCATACCTTCTGGGGACTCCCTCGTACTGCTGGGAGACTTCAATGCTCACGTGGGCAATGACAGTGAGACCTGGAAGGGTGTGATTGGGAGGAATAGCCCCCCACCCCGATCTGAACCTGAGTGGTGTTTTGTTATTGGACTTCTGTGCTCGTCACAGATTGTCTATAACAAACACCATGCATAGGGGTGTTCATATGTGCACTTGGCACCAGGACACCCTAGGCCTCAGTTTGATGATCGACTTTGTGGTCGTGTTGTCGGACCTGTGGTCACATGTCTTGGACACTCGGGTGAAGAGAGGGGCGGAGCTGTCAACTGATCACCACCTGGTGGTGAGTTGGCTCCGATGGTGAGGGAGGATGCCGGTCAGGCCTGGTAGGCCCAAACGTGTTGTGAGGGTCTGCTGGGAACGTCTGGCAGAGCCCCCTGTCAGAAGTGGCTTCAACTCCCACCTCCGGCAGAACTTCGACCACCTCCCGAGGGAGTTGGGGGACATTGAGTCCGAATGGGCCATGTTCCGTGCCTCTATTGTTGAGGCGGCTGACCGGAGCTGTAGCCGTAAGGTGGTCGGTGCCTGTCGTGGCGGCAATCCCCGAACCTGTTGGTGGACACCGGCGGTGAGGGATGCCGTCAAGCTGAAGAAGGAGTCCTACCGGTCCCTTTTGTCCTGTGGGACTCTGGAGGCAGCTGATAGGTACCGGCAGGCCAAGCGGAATGCGGCTTCGGTGGTTGCTGAGGCAAAAACTCGGGCATGGGAGGAGTTTGGGGAGGCCGTGGAAAATGACTTTTGGACGGCTTCGAGGAGATTCTGGTCCTCCGTCCGGCGTCTCAGGAGGGGGAAGCAGTGCAATGTCAACACTGTATGGTGGGGATGGTGCGCTGCTGACCTCGACTCGGGACGTTGTGGGTCGGTGGGGGGAGTACTTTGAAGACCTCCTCAATCCCATTAACATGCCTTCCAATGAGGAAGCAGAGCCTGGGGACTCTGAGGTGGGCTCCCCCATCGCATGGACATCAAGGACAGTGCCTCTGGATTGGCAGACTGGGGTGGTGGTCCCCCTCTTAAGAAGGGGGACCGGAGGGTGTGTTCCAACTACAGAGGGATCACACTTCTCAGCCTCCCTGGAAAAGTCTATTCAGAGGTTCTGGAGAGGAGGGTCCGTCGGATAGTCGAACCTCGGATTCAGGAGGAACAGTGTGGTTTTCGTCCTGGTTGTGGAACAGTGGACCAGTTCTACACCCTTAGCAGGGTCCTGGAGGGTGCATGGGAGTTTGCCCAACCAGTCTACATGTGTTTTGTGGACTTGGAAAAGGCGTTCGACCGTGTCCCTCGGGGAATCCTGTGGGGGGTACTCCGAGAGTATGGGGTACCGGACCCCCTGATAAGAGCTGTTCGGTCCCTGTACGATCGGTGTCAGAGCTTGGTCCGTATTGCTGGCAATAAGTCGAACCCGTTTCCAGTGAGAGTTGGACTCCGCCAGGGCTGCCCTGTCACCGATTCTGTTCATAACTTTTATGGACAGAATTTCTAGGCGCAGCCAGGGTGTTGAGGGGGTCCGGCTTGGTGGACTCAGGATTGGGTCACTGCTTTTTGCAGATGATGTTGTCCCGTTTGCTTCATCAGGCCGTGATCTTCAGCTCTCTCTGGATCGGTTCGCAGCCGAGTGTGAACCGGCTGGGATAGGAATCAGCACCTCCAAATCCGAGACCATGGTCCTCAGCCGGAAAAGGGTGGAGTGCCCTCTCAGGGTTGGGAGCGAGATTTACATTTACATCATTTAGCAGACGCTCTTATCCAGAGCGACTTACAACAGTGCTTAGTAGTCTACGACTGTTCTTCAGTCTTTAAGGCTAGGATTAAATCTACTGTCATTAAACAAGTTACCGCTGACCAAGTTGTATACAAAACCCTGCTAGAAGAAAATAGTAAGTTAGTACAAAATTTTTTTTTTTTTTTTTGAAAAAAAAAAAGGGTAGAAAAAAAAGTATGGGGACTTTAGTCCAAGTGCTGTTGAAAGAAGTGTGTCTTCAGACGACGTTTGAAGACAGTGAGGGTCTCCGCTGTTCGTACAGCAAGAGGAAGTTCGTTCCACCACTGAGGAGCCAACACTGCAAAGAGTCTTGATGCATGTCGTCCTCTTCTTTTAAGTAAGGGTGGTTCGAGACGTGCAGTGCTTGATGTTCTGAGACAGCGAGAAGTGACACGCTGCTTGACCAGAGATCCTGCCCCAAGTGGAGGAGTTCAAGTATCTCGGGGTCTTGTTCACGAGTGAGGGAAGAATGGAGCGTGAGATCGACAGGCAGATCGGTGCGGTGTCCGCAGTGATGCAGGCTCCGCATCGGTCTGTCGTGGTGAAGAAGGAGCTGAGCCGTAAGGCAAAGCTCTCAATTTACCAGTCGATCTATGTTCCTACCCTCACCTATGGTCATGAGCTATGGGTAGTGACCGAAAGAACGAGATCGCGAATACAAGTGGCCGAAATGAGTTTTCTCCGCAGGGTGTCTGGGCTCTCCCTTAAAGATAGGGTGAGAAGCTCAGTCATCCGGGAGGGGCTCAGAGTAGAGCCGCTGCTCCTCTGCATCGAGAGGAGTCAGATGAGGTGGCTCGGGCATCTGATCAGGATGCCTCCTGGACGCCTCCCTGGTGAGGTGTTCCGGGCACGTCCAACCGGGAGGAGGCCCCGGGGAAGACCCAAGACACGCTGGAGGGACTATGTCTACCGGCTGGCCTGGGAACGCCTCGTGATTCTCCCGGAAGAACTAGAAGAAGTGGCCAGGGAGAGGGAAGTCTGGGCATCTCTGCTCAAGCTGCTGCCCCCGCGACCCAACCTCGGATAAGCGGAAGAGGATGGATGGATTGACGGATATGTCAGAAGTACAGTATGTAAATATTGTAAGGCTTTGAAGTTTAAGTCAGAGAATTTCAAAAACAGAGAAACCTATCCTGAATTATGGTACAAAGTCATTAAACACATGTCTCACGGACCTCATTTAAAAGATTCAGCATGTTGAGACTCTAAAGATTCCAAATATTGTTTTTAAAGAAGTAATGAAATAAAAGTGAAACTAATGAAATAGCAACAATTCAAAAAAAAAAAAAATCTTAAAAGTGTGTATCTGGAAAACCAAACATGGGGGTTGGCAAGCAAAGCCCCTCAGTGCTTTTAAATTAAAAACCCGCCTTTTCCCCTGACACATTGGTCAAGAGTCCTGTCTTCAATTCAAAAAACACAATCCAGTATGAAAGGGATCCGTGTTATTTGTTTTACCAGAAAAATCAATTTAACAATATTTTTGCAACGAAAACATGTATTTTTAAACATTTTAAGTATACGGTTGGATGACTTAACATGGATTGTGCAACCTGAGTAATGTGAGAATTTTTCATTGACTTTGATATTATTTGCTGTTGTCAAGTGTTAGACACAGTCTGTTGGCACCGTTCAGCATTAACAGAAGAGATTCACATTTTTTCTCTGCCATAACTACAAACTACACGGTGTAAGTGACATTTAAAAATATTTTTGGGTGGAGTATTGCTTTAAATCTAGCATGGAAGCAATGAGTCTGCAGAAGTTGTTTTTAAAGCAAAATATCATCAACATACATTGATACTTTGTCAAGTGTTACATTCTAGGGATTTTTTTATTTGGCAAATTCAAGCTTCAGAAATGAAACATAATAATTTTATCCATGCAGATATATTATGCCTAAACTTAAATTTCCATTAAAATGGCAAATAAGTACTTTCATTCAAACCTGCTGAATGTCCTTACAACATCCAAAGACAGCAGGGTTCAGTATAGACTACATTAAAGATGTGGCATAAATTTGAGAATTACCATTTACCTTTGAAATAATTATGTAAAAAAGACAGCATTCTAGCAGCAGTAATTTAAGTTTTATTAATGGTCACACTGTACAGCAGAAATTACATTTTTGACAGGAAAACACAACTGCACCTTTTCACTTAAATTCATAGCTTCTAAGGTTTGGGAGAGTGTCAGTGGTTGGTTTAGCTCATTTATATATTCATTCTGTAAATGTGGGGGCGGTATATCTACAGTAGGTTATTAACAAAGCTATTTGAGGTTCATTTTGTTACAACGAGAACATACCCATATCTTATATACGGTACATTTTTCCCTATGCTTTAGGAACTTAAAAAGCTAGCTAATTAATTCGTCTGAAACAAAACTGACCATAGTAATGTTTTATGTAAGGCTGGTCAAATATGTCATTAATTATTATATCATTCATTCAAAAAAACCCATAAGCTTAATAACTATAAAACACTTTTTTAAATTACGTTATACAACTGTCATTATTCCTATATGTATTACATGTAATTAAACCTGTGTAGTTTCAAACAGAGAAGACTACATGGGTACTTAATCTAGGTCTTGAAAGTCCTCAGTAGCCATAATAAAGAAGATCCATTAGAATTCTTTCAGCTTAAGGGTGAATCACATTAACAACGGGAAGTGCATTTTAAACTAAAGCCAGGAAGCACTTTTTTAAGCAAAGAGTTAGGGGAATACGGAACAGACTATCAAGACATATAGCTGAAACAAAAAACTTCAAGAAGTATCTGGATGAAATATTGGGACAACTTAGCTATTAGCTAAACAAATGAGATTCATGGACTGAATAACCTCATTTGTCAAATTTCTTATGTTCGTATGTCTGAACTTCATTATTTAGACTCTTAGCATTTCACATGTTTCAAAAAGACCAAATGAACTAAGTAAATCCTTTATATCAGAAGAATAATTATCATCCTGCGCTGGGTTGGTGCCCTGCCTGGGATTGGTTCCTGCCTTGCGCCCTGTGTTGGCTGGGATTGGCTCCAGCAGACCACTGTGACCCTGTGTTCAGCTTCAGTGGGTTGGAAAATGGATGGATGGATGGATAATTATCAAATAGAGAGCAAAAATATCTCACTGGACTGCGAGTTAAGCGGTAATAAATGTCTGTGTTTGTGTGTTCACTCTGTAATATGTTGGTGCCCTATCCAGGGCTAAAACAGCATAAGGCAATGATAAAAACCAAACAAGCAAAAGCTACATTTGTGGCATTTACTGGGTTTTTGAAGCCAAAATATTAATTAAAAAACTTCAATAAGATGAATGCTGTAATAATTCACTTTCCAGTTAAAACTCAATACTGCAGTTAGTAAAAGTCTTGTTCCATGATGTTCTTGATGAGCAACAGTGGATTCAGAAAGTACTTAGACCCATCTCTTTCTACACACTTTATTGTGTTGAAGATTTAATTTTAAAAGGATACATTTGACATTTGTACCCAATCTACATTCAACAGCCCATAATGACAAAGTAAAAAAAAATTCAGACAGGTTTGCAAAATTTATCCAAAAAAAAAAAACTGAAAACTGCAACTTCACATTTATGTAAGTATTAAGACCATATGCTGTGGAAAACCAAACTCTAATCAGGTACATCCTGTTTGCTTGAATTATCTTTGAGATCTGTCTAGAACTTGATTTGAGTTCACCTGTAGCAAACTGAATTGACTGCACATTATTTAGAAAGCCATACACACCTGTGTATAAAAAGGTCCAACAATTGATAATGCATGTCAGTACAAACAAAAAGTTATAAAGTCTAAGGAGCTCTCAAGACCTCCTGTGACGGTGTGAGTTGCACTACCCTTTTATAGCTGGGGAGCAGTTGCAGGTGCAATAGCCTGATTGCCATCCAGGGCTGATAATGAGATAATCAGACCATCCATACGAGCCAGCAAGTCAATGCATGGTTGGCTGACCGCCTCACACCAACCTAGAGACAAGTCGTAATCTCCGCAGATTGCTTGCACCTGCTCCACTCCCCAGCAGGAGTGCATTCATTATTTATTTATTAAAAAAGGCCAGTTTTTCTGGGCCTCAGACCCACTACACCACACCTCCATGATGAAACTGTGTTGAGCTCTAGATCAGGGCAGTGGCATAAAACTATTCCTAAAGCTTTTGAATGTTCCCAGGAGTGACTTCAATAACTGAAGTGGAAAATATTCAGAACCACTAGGACACTTCCTAGAGTTAGCCATTTAGCCAGACTGAGAAATTGGGCAAAAAGGACCTTGGTCAGACAATCCAATGGATTATCTCCTTTTCTAATGCTAAGAATCTTGTCCATGCTTTTATCACATCCCATATCAATTACTGTAACTCCCTAGTTCAAGTTCAAAGTTTGTCAGGCGCACAATAAGAAAACATGTTTCCCTGTCCAATGAAATTCTTTCTTTGCTGTCCACAACAAATGACAAAACCAACGTATAAAGATAAACATAAATAATAAGTAGCAGACAGATAATAAGTAACAGAGGCAGCATAAAGTATAAAAACAGAATAGAAATATAAAGTAGTGTGCAGGTAGGTGTGTGATGGACAAGTCAAATAAGCTGAGGGGAGCACACTCCTGATTTTTGTAAATGTAATGTAAACTGACATGCTCAAAAAAAAAAAAAAAAACTTATGTTCCTATGCTCTAGTTTTTGGCTTGGGTGCAAAAGATCTAAAGTCAATGCTCATATATATTAGTTGCGGCATGGCAAACCTATTTGTGTTTCACAAGAGGATTTAGTGAATGTACTAAATGTTGCATTGTAATAATCTTTGTTTCCCCCATCATTATAATTTTTATTTGGAAAATATTTTCATCAGCAATGGCTTAAAAAAATTGCTGCAAATTTTTAAACCAAAACACAAACAGCACAAAAAAAATACACACACACAAGCTTGTGTAAAGTAGATTAAGTGTGTCAAGCTAATTAATTTTCTAAGTTAGGAGAGCAGAGTGACAGTGGTCAAAGAATAAGATTCAGGCTTAAAATAAATGGGATTTTTACCCCCTTAACAGATGCAGCAACAATATAAACACATACAACCTTAATATTTATTTTTCATTTTGCCTTTGTTTTAGGAATTACATGTTAAGCCATCAGGTTTCAAATAAGTTTTGTTTGACATAGCTAAATATGCTTTACTGACAAAAATGATTTTAAAGCTGTTATGACAAAAAAAGGAAAATCAAGATGGCAGTTACCTCCCATTATGTTTAATGAGAAATGAATGCTTAATAGTTTTAAAATAAAATAACAGAAAATCATGGATCTCAGGTTTAGGAGTGAATATCTGTAAATGTGTACCTGCTCTGAGGCTGTGCTCAGTAGGGTGTGCTAAATAAAAATACATTGAAATAAACAAAAGTACTGTACAGAATAATTTGCATTACATGCACAATGCATGTTCTTTGGATTAAGAGGAGGACATAAGGGCAATTGCACTGGCTGTCATAAAGGTTTATATTTAACGTGGCGATGCCAAGCATGGTGTAACGAACTTCCTACAACAGTTATTGTTCTTCTCTTTACTTATGGATATAACATCATACCAAAATTCCCATAGTCCATGTGGAATAGTAATAAAGTTTCAATTCACTTCTGAAAAACAAGTGAATAAAACGGTATTAGTATATTTAAAATTCACCAGCCAATATTCATACTCACAAAAGGCATACACAGCATATCACTTCTGTTGTGTCTCAGTTACACTGACTACCTACATCTTTGCACATAAAACACAAACTTCTGCCTTCCACCTTCAAAGTTTTGCATGGTCTAGTACACAATTTATCTAGTTGCACTCGCTTAACCTTACAGCTCTGCACCTGTATCTATCTAGGTCCTCTGGCAATGGACTGCTAGATGTGGAGTACCAGGTCATTCAATGTAAGACTGCTCTGCATTAGAAAACCTTTCACTTCTGCCAGTTCTATTGTTGTTGGGTTTGGTTTTGTGTCTGTACTATTGATATATTTTTTTTATCTTGTGACTTCATTGTTGGTTCTGAACTTTACTATTTTCATATCAATGCTATATGTAACCACTTTTAGTTTGAGAAAGATGCTATATAAATAAAATATTATTAACCCAGTTTGAGATAGACAGACAGAGCTGTGAGTCGATTAATCACGTCTAATACTAAACGTAATTATAAAATACTTAAATCGTCAAGTAAATACGCACTGAATCACAAAATTAAGGCTGAATTAATGTTGAAAAATTAATGGCATAATTTAAACTTAAACAATGACCTTAAACCTGAACTTTTAACAAAATACTGCTTGGGCAAGTACAACCCGAATTTGGCAAATGTATTCATTGTCAAACTGGCACAGCATATGAGACACAGGCGTGTCAAAATTTAAAAAACATCGAAACGACTGTTGACTTTGAATGTACTGCTAAAGCCCGATTTGATTTGAAGCATAAGTATCCCCTAAATAGACAGCCAATATTTTAATACGTTAAACAGGCCACAATAATCGCAAATATTAACGCGTTAATTTTTCCAGCCCTAAATTATTATTATATATACATATATATATATATAGATATAAATAATATTGCCAAATAAAGAGCAAGACAACACAAAGAAAAAAAGAGGCAACGATTAGATTTAACGAATACGTTCAATATCGTGCTCGCAAAAGTTAATAATTTAGAGCGAAATAATGTAAGAACGTTTGGGATTCTTGCGGGAAAAAACGAACGCGTTGCCCAACACGGAAAAATACGTTTAGTTAAAAGTAATGTGAGGTCTACAAACCAAGACGAAATGAAAAAGAAAACACATCAGGCAATGGATACTTGCAGTGCAGCAGCTAAATAAGGAGTACCATTTCGAGTTACTTTCCCTTTCCCTGCTTATATTTTAAAAAATAAATTAAAACTCTAGTAACTGTCAGTTTAAAACACTCCCAGAAACACCTCTCTCAGTGCCACACCTCAATCTACACTGTCCAGTCGAGCAACGCGGGGGGGAAGGGAACGATGTGTTTCATCTCCTAGAATGCACAATTTAGAAAGCTGTTCCGTATTCTCTTTTTATTTATTTTAACTACAAACAGTGAGACAGATACCCGAGGCATAGATCAACTACTTCAACATCAAAGAGAAGCAAACTTAACGGCATACTTCCAGCACACACAACTTACCTTGTAAGTGTCAAAGCCGGCGAGCTGTTCACGGGTCACATACGCGTAAAATGCCATTGTTTTTCAGATGTCTTAAGTGAAGAGTTTAAAATGTCGAAATTAAGGGAGTATTTGCCAGTTACTCACGTATTCCTTCTCTCTTTTCGATCACATACACACCAAAAGACTCACGCCACCCTGTGCACCGCTCCACTCACTCTGCCGGTACAGGACTACTTCCTGTCCTTACAAACGTGCGTGTATCAAAATAAAAGTCCGACTGCGACTCGTGCCAAGCATTTCCGATACGGCTAGCTAGACGATACTCAGGTTCTAACGAATACTGGATATGAGTAGTTGTGATGCAGCTAAAGCTTTATAATAGTCCATCAACGTTTAAAGAAACTTACTACCAAATCTGAAGTTAAAGTCTTGAATAGTGAATATATCCACATTAATTATAGTGTAAGAATTGATTGACCTGCAAGCTGTAGATCTGTTCATATTTCACTAACGCGAATTTAAAAACTAAATAATGCACATTGTGTTAGGATATAGCGGGTTGGATAATGACTGACTAATTGAATAGGCTAGTCTACCAGTTGGAACGATAATGAATGGAACATTTAAGTCATTGTTCTTTGTTAATTATTATATTACATTTATATTGTTTATCATACCCCCATTGCAATTTGCATTTCGTTTGATAAAAAAACGTCCACCAGATCTTCACTCTATTAGAGCTGTAGAGAAGAATGCAGCAAAATACAGGGAAATCCTGGAGGAATTTTTGTTGCCGTCTGCATAAAGCCTGACTCCTGAGAGAAGCATAAAGCCAAAGCTACACATGGTTTAAAAACAGGAGCATTAGTGTTCTGAAGTGGCTACGTTAGAGTCCAGAGCTCCATTCAGTTGAGGATGTGTTCACTCACGATCCCCATTCAATCTGAGGGAGCTTGAGCAGTTTTGCAAAGAGGAATTGGGAACAATTGCAGTGTCCTATGGTAAGCCAAATTATCGTTCAGAGATATGTCAAGGTTGGAATTATACATTTCTAAACAAGTCCTTGTAAATAACAGCATTATACTTTTTATTTCTACTAGAATGCATCTTCTTAAATTATATCACTTTTTAAAACCTTAAACACAATTCCAAAAAATCAAATTATATTCCCCAAACTGCATCTCTGTCGGGCATGTTACCTTTTCTCATTATACAGGTGCTGGTCATAAAATTAGAATATCATGACAAAGTTGATTTATTTCAGTAATTCCATTCAAAAAGTGAAACTTGTATATTAGATTCATTCATTACACACAGACTGATGTATTTCAAATGTTTATTTCTTTTAATGTTGATGATTATAACTGACAACTAATGAAAGTCCCAAATTCAGTATCTCGGAAAATTAGAATATCAATTAAGACCAATGCAAAAAAAGGATTTTTAGAAATGTTGGCCAACTGAAAGGTATGAACATGAAAAGTATGATGGTTTTTGGGTGCCATGTCATCTGCTGGTGTTGTTCCATTGTGTTTTCTGAGATCCAAGGTCAATGCAGCCATCTACCAGGAAGTTTTAGAGCACTTCATGCTTCCTGCTGCTGACGAACTTTATGGAGATGCAGATTTCTTTTTCCAACAGGACCTGGCACCTGCACACAGTGCCAAAGCTACCAGTACCTGGTTTAAGGACCATGGTATCCCTGTTCTTGATTGGCCAACAAACTCTCCTGACCTTAACCCCATAGAAAATCTATGGGGTATTGTGAAGAGGAAGATGCAATACGCCAGACCCAACAATTCAGAAGAGCTGAAGGCCACTATCAGAGCAACATGGGCTCTCATAACACCTGAGCAGTGCCACAGACTGATCGACTCAATGCCACACTGCATTGCTGCAGTAATCCAGACCAAAGGAGCCCCAACTAAATATTGAGTGCTGTACATGCTCATACTTTTCATGTTCATACCTTTCAGTTGGCCAACATTTCTAAAAATCCTTTTTTTGCATTGGTCTTAATTGATATTCTAATTTTCTGAGATACTGAATTTGGGACTTTCATTAGTTGTCAGTTATAATCATCAACATTAAAAGAAATAAACATTTGAAATACATCAGTCTGTGTGTAATGAATGAATCTAATATACAAGTTTCACTTTTTGAATGGAATTACTGAAATAAATCAACTTTGTCATGATATTCTAATTTTATGACCAGCACCTGTAAGACCTTTCCTTCAAAATATACAGATCCATCAAGTGAACAGACTATCAGCTACTAGACATTAGTACAAAAAAATGAAAACACACTCATAAAGATGCTAATGAATTGGTAACATTCAGTAACACTGAACAGAAAGAGAAAATAGAAGTATTAACCTGTGTCAGCATTCTTTCTGTGAGCTGAGGGAGATTAAAAAAAATCTTCATCTTTCTCCGGCTAGACCACGTGGGGAAGAAAAACCTTGTTACTGCTACTTAACCACAAGCCATACAAGTATCTAAGGCATGGATAAGATTTTTTCTCCCACAGGGTTTTCTGTCATATACCTTCAACTGCCATGCTGTGAAAAATTTGGACATTTCCTTTGTCAGGCTTCTCTTAAAGTCATTGCGTTATGAGGCTGAGAGCTTGTATGCCTTCTTACACTTAATGACTCATTTGTATTGATAGTTAATGTCCTTCTTGAACAATACTGTGTGATAGAGTGGTGAGATCATAATACTTCATGATACTTGGGCAGTTTGACATTATGTTCAGTTTTGAATAATATTATATTTTGCTGTATCTCCGTTTTTACAGTAGGCTAAATGGTACTAAGTTCACTATTACTGTTGGCTTTTATCTTATGACTAGCTAACTGTGTTGCTTATGCTAATATATCTTAATACATAATTCACCCACCTCCTCACTCACTCACTCACTCACTCACGTCCGTCCGAAGCCGAATGCGCAGTCGCCTTCTGCGCACTCACTGACGTCAGTCCGAAGCCGAATGCGCAGTCACCTTCTGCGCCGCTACCCGAAAAACCTTACGAGACCGAAATCCAACCCCAACATCGCTCATCTCACTTCCAACTTATACAAATGCCTCCAAAGAGAAAATTTGCTTCATCCGACGAACGTCCATCCGAAGCCGAATGCGCAGTCGCCTTCTGCGCATCCAACCCCAACATCGCGACAGGCGGCAGATTTAGCCTACGCATTATACAACTGTCTTCAATAGGTACATTCATGACTTAAACATTTCAAAGTTCATCTCACTTCCAACTTATACAAATGCCTCTAAAGAGAAAATTTGCTTCATCGCGGCAGGCAGCAGATTTAGCCTACGCATTTCGGGATTATTATTCTGAAATCCCAAATCCTTCCGCCCAGGCGTATGATATTAGCCCCGATCACAGCCAACCCTCACACTCAAAATAATACGTAAGAACATATTATTATTAAGTACTTTCAGCGGGCGAGTGATGTGAAGGTGCAAGTTAAAGATGGGCCACATCAAGGGAAATTGGTGCAGTGCCTTGCTGCACCCACTACACGACAAAACAACTTGGGATCCCGGTTTGCAACCCCCCAGGCAGACACACGGTCCAGTCCTACCCTCTAGAAATGACCCTCTATCTGTCGCAGCCAGGTGTTACGTGGGCAACCCCTTGGCCTGGTCCAGCCACTCGGGTCTCCAACAATGAGGATCTTACGAGCCGGATCATCCTCAGGGAAACGCGCCACATGGCCGTAGTGCCATAACTGACGCTTCCTCACAATGCAGGTAATGTGCCTCATTCGGGACTCCATGAGCAACTGCTCATTCAACACAAAGTTAAACCAATGGTACCCAAGCATTCTCCGAAGAGACACGGTATCAAAGGAGTCCAGTCTTCATCTCAGGTCACTGGATAGCGTCCATATCTCGCAACCATATAACAAGACAGGAAGCACCAGGACTCTAAAGACTTGGACTTTCGTCCTTTTGCTTAGATATCGGGAGCGTCACACACCCCTTTCCAGCGACCTCATGACCCCCATGCTCTCCCAATACGTCTACTGACTTCATAGGAAGAGCCACCAGAGACATGAATGTCACTGCCAAGGTAAGTAAACCTCTCAACAAGGTTGACACTCTCTCCGCAAACAGACACACTGCTGATGGCTGTGCCCAAGAGGTCATTAAAGGCTTGGATCTTGTTTTTTTTCCAGGACACTTGCAAGCCCAGACACTCAGACTCCTGACTCAATCTCTCGAGCGCCCCGATGAGAGCCTCCATTGACTCCACAAAGATCATAGCATCATCAGCAAAGTCAAGATCCATGAATCTTTCTTCACCAACAGATGCCCCACAGTCGATGGACCCCACGACGTTGACCAACACCCAGTCGATAGAGGCATTGAACAGAGTAGGAGCAAAAACACACCCCTGATGAACCCCAGAATCAACTGGGAAAAACGCAGAGGTCTTGCCTCCACTCTGCACAGCACTCACAGTACCAGTGTACAGGCTGGCCGTGATATCCAGCAACCTCGAGGGGATCCCACAAACCCTCAGGATGTCTCACAGGGCAGCTTGATCAACTGAGTCAAACGCTTTGCGAAAATCGACAAAGGCTGCAAAGAAACTGCCGATATTCATGTTTGCGCTCCATGAGAACCCTCAGTGCCATGATGCGATCTATGGTAGACTTCTTAGGCGTAAAACCAGACTGTTCCGGTCGCTGGTAGGTGAGCAAGTGATCACGGATCCTATTGAGGACGACCCTAGCAAGGACCTTACCCAGCACCGAGAGCAGTGTTATCCCTCTGTGGTTGCTGCAATCCAGGAGATCACCCTTCACTTACCAGATAGGAACGACAAGTCCTGTTTTCCAGTCAGTTGGGATGATGCCAGTCTCCCAAATGGAAGCAAAGATTGCTTGCAATGCCAGGAGGACAGCCTTACCACTAGCCTAGAGAAGTTCAGATTCCACTATAAGAATGCCCAGGAGGAAGTAGGTCACCAGTTGGCTGAGGTCTCCAGGACTCTCTCTGTCTGATTTTATCTTTAACTTTCTCTCTTATAATTCTTATCTTCTGCATTGTCAACTGGCCATAGTTCAACAATAATTAATGGACAGATTTTATTGGTTTCCATTTATTTTAGTCAGTTTCTACTTAGTTTTTGGTGTATTTTAACAAATCTGTAGCTTTTTGTGTACTCATTCTGTTTTTAATAATTAGTATTATCTATACTTGCATTTAACTTGAGAATTTACCATCATGTTCTGTGCATTCACTCAGTGAAGGGTGCTATACAAACACAAATTGTATTGTATGGTATTATGCTTCTGATACATTTGATTAACTGATTGCATTATAACTGGGGTCCATTTTCTTGATAGGTTTCCCGGGCTACGTACTGCAACACAGCTACTTTAAATAAATATCTGGGTGGAAAGCCAAAGCAGGGGCTAACATTTCTTTCTTAGGTGGCCTGAATAGTGAGTTCAAGTCCTACACTGGGATGCTGTCTTTGTGTAGTTTACACATTCTCTTTGTCTGCATGGATTTTATCAAAGCAATCAAGGATTTCTTCTAATATCTTAAAATACTGTATGTGCACACTGGATCAATTGGCCATTTTAAATTTGCTATGTCTGGATTTGAGTATTTTTACACCCATTGCTACCAGGCATCAGGTGCCACACAGAAATCAGCCTTGAATGGATTTGCAGTTTAGAACTGCCAATCTGTTCACGGTACTACATAGAAATTTTATGGCACCAAAGAAAATTATTTGTAACGCTAGTTATCTGAGCAAAATGGTAGTTGTGGTTACTCAGCACTACTTCTTCTATTAATACTGTGTTACAACCAAGAAAAGATCAGCGGCAGATCACCGATGTTGATAGAAGAGCAGGAAACATCAATTGAAACATGGTCCTAGCCAACAATATAATTTGACTGGGAGAAATCTAGCTAAAATTGGTGAAGATCAACATATATTTTCAGAGATTAACCAAATTGGAATCACAACAATAGACTGCATCTTTTTGCACAACAGGATGCAAATGAAACAATCATACTATGTTTCTTTGCCAGTGCTATATTTTTTGTGTAGTTTACTTTAGTAGCATATTCTGCATTATGTATGATGCTACTGTAATGGGTTATTCGGTAGCCATTTGTTTATATACTGTGTGTAGTCTCATTCACCTTTGTTGATGAGGTGGGACTCAACCTCACAGCAAAGTGGACAACAAGGCAGAACATCTTTGGCCACAGGGCTGTGTTCTGACACCTATCATAAGTTTCACCAAAGTGTACCGTGGAGTGATTAATGAAACAATGAAAATGTATGTTTTAGGTCTCACTGTAAAGGTTTACTCTTATGTTGTCTAAAGTTATTTTTGTGTTTTTTATACGTAAGGCAAGTATTTACATATTCAAGGTATGAGGTGTTAGTGGTTTTAACTAAATACTGTAGTACTAGGGTATTGTACCGTGTAAGCCATTATGAATGTAGTGAAAAGTCAAGCAAAATGACACATTTTATTGGCTAACTAAAAAGATTACAATATGCAATCTTTCGAGGTAGAAGGGGCCTGAGTTGCCTCAAAAGTTTGCATATTGTAAACTTTTTAGTTAGCCAATAAAAGGTATAATTTTGCTTGACTTTTCACTAATTAAATACTGAATATAGTGAAACATTTGTTAACATCACCCAGCTTGGTTTCTTCATAGCTTTTATTTTGCTTTCTTTCTTCATGGCAGAGAATAACATCATCACTTATATTGCCAGCAGTTCAATGAGACAGTGCCTTATCAACTCCCAAATGTTGGTGTCCCTTGCTCCACTTTTTGATGCTGACTGATCATTTGATAATATTTATTTTTGTTATGATTGAAGAGTAGCCTTGAATTAAATTTGCAATGTTTGCTGTTGTGGAAATGAATAATCTTGACACACAGAAAGGTTTGGGGCAACCACCCGTATACTTAATCCTGGCTGTAAAAAGGCAAATATGTTGCACAGATGTGCCCAGATTTGAGTCCAAAACAGAACTGAACAGAAACTGAGGTTGTCTTGCTTTTAAAGTGACGTCATTCGGGGGATCAGAACCGGAAGTGAGTTCTTGGGACAGAAAACGGAAGAGACATCTTCGGGCCCAGAACTGCAAATGATGTTGTTGTAATCATGTAGAATTTCTCATGTCTGGTCCCCAGAGATAAAAGAAAAAGATTTACTGCACCCCGCCACCCCTTGGCCTGGCATGGCATTACCTTCTTTTGGTCCTTTTAGCTGCCTCCCATGCACATATGTGTTATACTGTGCTTTTAGTTACAACATGCAACCTATGGACATGAATTAAAGTGCCTTTGTAAGCCATTTTAAACTTAAACTGACATGAAAATTGTGTGCCATAGTGAAAAGCAATTGATCATTTGGTTGATATGTTTTTAACTACAACATGTGTGGACGATAGGGGACACTGTTGTCCCGTGAAACCCAACAGACAGATGCTCCGGACACAAGTTTGAAATCACTAAGCAGATTTTTAATCTTTTCTTCAATATAGTGCCTCCGAAGCACCTATAACTATATTTTATAGCTGCCCCCCATGTGCATGCATGTAACATGGCTCCTCCCCTCAGCCCAGACCCATCGGGTAAGGCGTACCAGGCTGAGAGGTTGTGACACCGAGAAAGTGCATCGGCATTGGCTTGTAGGAAACCCTGGTGGTAAATGACCAAAAAATTGTAAGGCTGTAGGTCTAAGAATTACTTCATGACTTGCGGGTTCGACTCTTTGTGTAAGGCCATCTACTGTAAAGATGCATGGTCCATTACCAGGGTGAACTCGCAGAGTAAGAGGTAGTACCTCAGCTGAGTGATTGCCCATTTAATTCCTAGGGCCTCCTGCTCCATGGCCGCATACCTGGTTTCCTGGTCCAACAGTTTCTGACTCAGGAACATGATGGGATGTTCAGCTCCTTCAACACATTGGCTCAGCACGGCTCCAAGACCTGTGTCCAAAGCGACCGTCTGGAGGATGAAAGGCAAGTAAAAATTAGGAGCTTTCAGTACTAGAGCTAACATAAGGGCCTACTTTAAGTCACTAAATGCAGCTTCTGATTTAGCACCCCATACCACATGATTCGGACGCTTCTTCTTTGTGAGGTTAGTCAAGGGCACCACTCTCTCTGAGAAATGGGGCACAAACCGATGATAATAGCCCACTAATCCAAGAAAGGCTTGGACCTGCCTCTTGGATTTCGGAAGGGGCCATTTCAGTATGGCATCAACTTTAGAACACTGTGGTCACACAGTACCCCGGCCCACCATGTACCCTAAATATTTGGCCTTGATTAATCCAAAGAAACATTTCTTTGTGTTAATTCACAGACCGGCTTCTCCTAATGCCTGCAATACCACTTGAACCTGCTGAAGGTGTTCCTTCCACATGCTGGAATAAATAATCACATCATCCAGGTAGGCAGCACTATATGAATTATGAGGATGAAGTACTTTATCCAACAGAAGCTGGAAAGTTGCAGGTGCCTCATGTAACTCAAATAGAAAGACATGATACTGCCAGTGATGTCTAGGGGTGCTAAACGCAGTCTTCTCCTTTGCGGAGTCCATTAAGGGAACCTGCCAGTACCCCTTTGTCATATCAAATGTGGTCAAGAATTAGGGTTAGGGACAATAAGGAGGTTGTACACTCTCTGCATTAAATATGTGTCGAATTGGGAGACCTGGTTAAGCCGTCAGGCTTTCCAACCAAGACGATTGGACTGGACCAGGGACTATGACTTTCCACTATCATGCCTAGTTACGGCATCTATTTAATCTTCAGCTCCACTTCTGCCCTTTTTCCTTCGGAAAGCCAGAATAGGTGCTCGCGGACTATTACTCTGGGTTGTGTCACTATGTCATGTGCAATCAGGGAGGTTTGTCTGGGTTTTTCGCACACTACCTCTGGGACAGACAGGATAGCTGCTTGTGCCTTCTCCATGTGAGATTTTAGAATGGGTCGAATTTTTGCGAATCTATCGCATAATTGCACGATATAGTCTAATATACTGTATTACCGCATGACATCCCTGGAGTTTCTTGGACTCTGTCTCTCTTCCGGCTGCGAACATGGCAGTGTCAGCGTCCATTATCAGGCCTGATGATTCTTTCAGAGGGGTGAGGGTTATGCCACTATTATTGTCTAACTAGTCTCACCCTGGCATCACTGGGAACGGAGGATTTTTAATAACCATGGCCATCAGTTTTTTTAACAGTCCCCTCATAGCTGATAAAGCAGGAGGCGGACTTATACTGATGGGCGTCCCCATGCATACAGGTTGGACTGGTCTTGATTTTAAGCCATTGTCACGGCAATACCAAGTCTGAATCCTGATTTAGGCTTGTAGTTTGAATCCATTTACTATAACCTTTCCTATATATGGGCAGATCAGAGTATTAGTTAGAGCACAGCAGCCCTCCCTCCGTGTCTCACCCTAAACCCCTTCATCACCATGAGGAAACCGACACTGAGTATCAGGAGCCCCAGTGGTTTGCTCTGCAGTGTGGTGACGGGGCTCAGATATAGAAACACAAGTACTTCAGGGTTTACACAGGTTCCTTTCTGGTTCTCCCAAGTAGGTGTCCGTTCTTAACTCCTCTATCATCTCTAAAATGTACTGTAATATGTGATGTCTAAATATTTGATACACGGTGTATGCAACTGAAGGAAAAGTTTTATTTAATGGAAGCTGACATGTTTGTTAATAAAAGGTCTGATTTTGTTCTAAGAGTCTGAGGTTTGTTTATAGTGTTGAAAATTACTTTCTCTTGGGTATGACATTAATCTACATCCATATTACAGTCTGCAGGTCCTCTAACTTACAGGGAAAACGTTGGGGTTAGTGGTAGGATTGGCGCTCCAGGCACGCACCCTAAAAAACCTAACACTGTTCCGGTGTGGTGCTGACGGGTCACCCGCTCCACTGGGGTCCCAATCCAGGTGGTTCGTCAGGTGGTGGGTATGGCAATGCTAGGGCCCTGTGACTTCCGCGATGCGGAATCAGGTAATTAACGCTTAAAAGCGGATTTTAAATTTAAAAACGTAAATGTGCGGTATTTAGAGACTGAAGGGGTGTCTATTACAAAACTTCCCAATAAATTAAACGATTGAATATTCTGTAGTTCTGTCATTCAGATACTGTTTTTCAGTTTATTGTTTTTCAAGCGAACGCAATTCTTCATAGAAACACACTCGTGCCTCTATCTGTTTGTGCACATGTTTTTTGTATGTTTTCTCGTTAAAGGCACGCGAATTGGGTAGATGCACGAAACAGAAATGTCGAAGCGAACAGTATCAATTACTCTAACTACGTCAAAAAACTAAGAAACACGAGTTTAACTGCAAAATTGAGGGCACAACAATATCCCGGCGACTTTTACGAATCTGGACAATAGTTTTTTTGCAAGTACCCTTTTAAAAATTAACGATGTTTCTGGATTTAATAAATGTTTTCACCACGAGGCATACAAGGTCCACATTTGACTCTTCCGTTATAAACTCGGCACCTGCAAACCTGAGCAGAAGAGCAGGCTTCTCCTCGGATGCCTCGAGCACTTAAAAGCGGGTCTCTCTTTCTTTTTTCTGTTTAATTCCTGGATTTAGCGTCTTGCAGATTAGTTTGCTTTTGCTTTGTAATTAATTGTTTTAAGATATGCAGTAGTAGATAAAGCTACAGATGTAATGATGCACGTTTTCAATCTGTAAACATTTAAGATTTAAGAATCATTAGAAATAATTTACATAATTATAATTACAGGTACTGAAGATCAGTACTTTTTGGCAGATGTTATCTTTATGGAAAGCTGCAACTTTTCAACCTTTTCACAGGCAGCACTTGTCTCTTCACAACAACCAACTGAATCTTAATGACATTTTAGTAGTGGTTACAGACAATGCATCATACTGTCTGAAAGCATGCCAGGAAATTATAAAAGGGGTTATGCGTAACAGTGTACATTCAACCTGCTTGTGTCATGTCATCAGTTTGGTGGGAGAGACCTGGCAGCACTATAAATACTTTAGTGAGGCTGTATTACTAGTGATGTTGGTAAAGTCTGACGCCTTCTTCAAGAAGCCTGGCAGGAAAGACCTAGCTGGTTAGAATCAGTAGGGTACCTCGCTGAACATATTCACCTGTACAAAAAGTTTTTTATGGCCGAGAACACATCAGCTCAGGTTGAAACAAATATCCTAGACCTTAAAAGTGTAGTTAACCTTCATCTCAGAAGGATGCATCAAACTAGTAACCGCTCTTACAATTCTGGAGGGCACTCACTGTCCTACTGCAGTCTCAGCATACAGCATTGTGGAGGATCTGGGCTCCTACCTGATGAATGGAACTGCAAAATAAGGTTCAATTGGACTAGTGTGCTGTTTCATTAAAAGGAATGTAAAGTGCCATTTCATTATTGTTTGTTTAGCTGTAGCTGTTGCTACTTACAGTAAAAAAAAAAACCATAAAACCCCAAAAATCCAAATCAAGGAAAAATAAAACAGTGAAAACCGAAAATAAAAAAATAAAAAACTTTTTGAAAAAATAAAACAGATTTCATAGGGCCCTACAATGCACTATCAGCGCATGCTTCCAACCTTTTCAGGAAGTATTTTTTAAGTGAACTAAGAGAAAGAACACATGGTCAATAATTAAGAAACAAATAAGTGGATTAACCTTAAAGTAAAACAACTAAGCTAAAATATTGTAGAAAGAAAACAAAACAAAACTCCAGGGCAAGACCAACATGGAGCCCTAATAGAAATGCCCTAAGCAAAAAAAAAAGAATGATTTTATTATTCAAGTTATGAAGTGACATGTAAGTTGTCAACAAATTGTAATTTGAGAAGTAATCTGATCTGTCTGGAGTTTTTTTTCTGTCTTCCCTGGCCTTCAGACCTTACTTTTATTCTATGTTAGTGTTTTCTAATTCTGTTTTCTTATTTATTTTGTCTTTTTTCTCTTTCTTCATCATGTAAAGCACTTTGAGTTACATCATTTGTATGAAAATGTGCTATATAAATAAATGTTGTTGTTGTTGTCTTCCACTCGTGATCACATTCAGGATGGTTCATACGATTTTGTTGATCAGCTCATTTCCACCGTGGACTTAAATTATTACATATAATAAGAGCAATGAGAGACATCTGACTGCACGAGCACCCAGTAACTTTCTTATTTCATTGTACAGTGATGGATGAGTTTCGGTGCACATCTATTTAGTTTAGTCACAATTACTGTTGTTACCGGTACTTGTGAACTGGCTGAAATTCATTAAGGGATCATCTGTACCTGAGACACCTGTCTTGGGCCCTGGAGATAGTGAACAGCAGCCCAAAGCTCTTTCTAAATCATGCACATTCAGAAGTAATAACTATTATTTATTTATTATTTACATTTACAGTATATAGCGCTTTTCTCACTCCTCAAAGTGCTCTCCACATAGGGAGGACCCAGGAAGCAAACCCACAATCTCCTTACTGCAAAGCAGCAGCACTACCACTGCGCCACCTGTGAGGATGTAGTGAAAGAGTTTACCGTTGTTGCTAAATCATCACCTTATTATGCTTCAGTATCACTAGAACTAGAATCTGTAATTCTGTCACTATTACAGCACAACAAATAGTCTTCTTCTTCTTCATTCGCTTTCCAATCTGACAGACCATATTCAGTTCTCCTGCTGCCCAACAGCCGCCCTCCATTACTACCTGCACTTCACTGAAGACACTAAACTCGGGCATGATGGTGCATGTGTGTGTGACTAGTTGTGAACGAGTAAAATCAGGGATCATGTAAAAGGGATAAATAGCACTGGATCCGCCAGTCTAGTGGTTGAAACATTTCTTTAAAAAACAAAATTTTCAGAAGCACCCCTGAGTTATGATTTGTTTAATACTTTGCTCTATTGTTGTGGCATAAAATGTTCCATAAAACCATTCAGTGAAACATCTGTATATTTGATTGCACGGTTATGGAGATACAAGCTTTCAAATTAAACTTGAACATATAACTTGTTTGCTATGTCTTTAACCTTAATAATGTGATGATAAAGAATAAAACTAGTATTAGTATTAGTATTTGCTAATTTTATATAGCATTCATGCCCAAACACCAACAAGATGGGCAACCCAAACTGCAGAAATGTAGGAGCATGTAGCAGAGTAACACAAATTAGTATGCATAGGTGAGTCAGGCTGAGTTTTTTCCCCAGACTACATTAACTAGCCCTTTGATTTATACTAAATTTTCCTCTATACAAAGGCTTTGTGGTAACCTGCATTGAACAAGTAAATGTGTTATTGCACATTACAGTTATACAGTGCTTGTATTAATTTAATTCCTTGATAAATAAAATGTCCACATTAATAGAACATCAGTGTCATGCATATATCACAGGAAACTATGTACCATATATAAGACTATGAAAAATTGTGAACAGTAATGTAACATGATTGTACAATGTGTATATAATGACAATTATTTGTACTTATTTGTGAATTAAATGAAAATGATTTACCATGGACAGAATTTAGCAGGGAAAAATATGGTAAGGCATGAACATTCATAATATATGGACATTATCTTCTTGTGTCACACATGTGTGTCTGAAGTTTGTCTTCCAGGCTCATACCAGGTAAACACTACCACTCTGGGACACAAGGGGGCGCTGTCATTGACGAGATCATCTGTTTCTCCCACAGACCTGAGAAACTGCCCATGAAGGGAAATTTACTCTACCCCTTCCAGTCCCTCAGCTATAAAACTAACATGCCCCTGGCATGGCTCGTCTCATTCTGAAGAGAGAAGACCAATGAGCATAGCTCCCACCTGAGTATTGATGCACCCACAATAAGACTCAATCCCCTTGTTTATACCTTTTTTCATTCCATTTTATTTTGTTTTGATTTGACATGTTATTGAGTGGTTGTTTCAGTTCTTGGACTTTGTGAATATTAAAAGGGGCGGCCCAGTTGGTGATGCAGCTTTTCCTCTTTGACCAGTGTGTTCCTTTGGTTGATGACACTTGATATCTTTTAAAAATTTGAAAGACATCCCATCACTGAAAATAAGTTTCAACTCACTTATCCTCAACACATCTTTCAGTAGTGAACTAAACTTATTTTGTTTTTAAAGGAAACAGAAACAAGATTTTTTTTACATTTTTAAGACAATAGCTATATTTATTTCAATGTATTTCAAACTTTATTTACAAATGTCTATCTATAAATGTCATAATAACAAAACAAATGCATATAATTGCCAGTCCTTTTAGAAAGATAATATCAGGTTCATTATCCTCTATTTGCCTTATGATTCAATAAAATACCTTCAAATAAATAATCTAGATTTGATTTCTTTTGAAGTATCTTATCTTAAAAACATATACGAACTTTGACTTACAGGATGTATTTTAGTTTTTCCAGATTCACTTAAAGCTTCTGGCAGCAGTGAGGCTTTCTCTCTTGGATGAAAAGGCTGGTGCCAGTATCTGCTAACCAATTAATGGGTAAAATACGAACATCTGACAATTTTTAACACGGCAAAATGGCAAAGTTGTTGCTTCTTTGGTTTCTGATGCAGCACTGATATCTTATGAAGTAAATCCACAAATGAAGACAAATAGAGCTGCAGCTCCTGTACATGAGCACAATGTAATTTGAGACCCAAACTCTCTTCAGGGATAGTAGTTAAAGAATGAATAGAAGATTTTGAGTCCCTCTTATAATTTAAACATGTCGCATTCCAATGCCCCCATTCCTCTTCCAAGCAGAGCAAAGACACTTTTTAGATGCCCCACTGCATTTATACAGCAACATCTACTGAAACGCAGTGGGACTGCAAGCTGACTATGGTTGAATAAAATGAAAGATGCAAAATTCAAATGAAGAGAACAGGGAAAGTAAGCAGGTTAAATCCTAGATTTTTGGAATTTACATATTACTTGAATTACTGGTCATATTCTCATCAGACCAGCCCTCTCCCAACATTGCTTGCTTCTGTGAGCAAGCTGAGAAGGTCCTGAAATCCCAGCTGCCATCTGCTCCCTGTGAAACCTTACCCTACAATGGCATCACACCTGTGGTCTCCAGTTCCCTTTTGCTTTCTGGACTACCTGACTCTGCTAATCAATTGAGGAAAGAGATAAGAAAACTCTGCATCAACAAGACTGCAGGGCTGGATGGAATCAGCCTCCAGGTGCTGAAAACATGTGCCAGCCAGCTCTGAGTGGTCCTTCAGGACTTGTTCCCTCTTTCCCTGAGTTTGCAGAAGGTTCCTCAGCTGTGGAAAACATTATATATGGTACCAATGCCAAAGAAAGGGTATTGCTGTGATTCCATAGATTTCAAACCAGTCACTCTTTACTTCATAAATTATGAAGATCTTTGAGAGGTTGGTCCTGAAACAGCTCTAACCCGTGGTTTCAGAACATTTTTATCTTCTGCAGTTTGCCTATCATACACACATAAGTGTGGAGCAGGGGTGCCTACACTTTTTCGGCTTGTGAGCTACTTTTAAAATGACCAGGTCGAAATGATCTACCTACATTCAAAATTATATATATATATATAATACACATATATACACATGTATATACAGTATACTGAGTATACTTTATACATAAAATATATGTTGCCGTACCTTGATAACTGAATAACCTTTATGACACAATAACAATTCAATACATTTATGGTCACTACAGTATTTGGATTTAATAATCTTCATGTAGGAAAAGGCTGACTAGCATAAATAAGTACAGCCGAATAATGCAGTCAAGGAGGTAGGACATTTCCTCATCTTTGGGTAATTTTCCTCTGTGAGTAAGTTCCAAGACTGTCCAAGAGCCCCAGACTTCAGCTGAATGTCATCCTGTAGTGTCAAAATCTCATCCTCCATTGTAGAGGAGTTTTAGGTGAAACAGTGTTGCAATTTTTGATGCGGGTGAATCGCCCTCAAAATCTTCCCTAAATGGATAGCACTTAAATGTAGCGATTGGCTCAAGTAAAGCTGAGTCTTGAAACCGTCTGTCAAAGTCTGACAGGCAATTTTCAATCTGCTCTGTGTAGCATATGCTGTCAAGTTGCGCATACACCTTCCATTGCGTCTCCAGCTCTGACACAAGGTTTTGGATGTTCCCCAAATCAAGGCACTGCAGCTTTGAGGACAGATGTTGCATTTTTCGTTTGAAAGCATTAACTGAGCTAATCATATTGACCATGGAGTTCTCTTTTCCTTGCAGCTGTAAATTAAGCACATTCAACATGTTGGTTAGATCGGAAAAAAATGAAAAGTCTAGCAGCCATTGATCGTTATTAAGTTGCTTGTATTCTGCATGTTTAATGACAAGGAGAAACTCCTTTTTCTCTGGCCAGGGGTCTTGAAATCTCAGTAGGAATTTCTCCCTAGCTATCTGTCTCAACGAAGGCCTCTTTTTATCATCTCTCCATCTTGGAAGGACTTCTTATGCTTAATGATCGAGTGACTCACCCGGAACAATGCTTCGGTGTGTCTGCCCTTGCTTTTGAATTCAGCCGAGTGAAAAATGATGGCTGTCCGATTAACTGCGATTTTAGTTCCTTCTCCTTTCTCTTTCTCAGATTGCTTTTCGGAAGGAAGTCAGTTTCATAGTTTTTATAAACAATTCGAAAGTGCCTTTCCACATTTTCCTTCTTTGGAATAGAAATGATAGATTGATAGATCAGACAAACGCACTTTGATTGTGACATTGTGAGAAAAAAAATCCTCTTCCAATTCCACATCCAGCCCATACCCTCCCCAAACAAATTTTTTTTCAATCCCTTCTTTAGTTGATATAAATTGGAAGGCTAACTAGATCACAGCCAGAGTTTTGCAGTAGCTTGCTCGTTTGATCGTGCGTGCGGGATGACCAGTGTGTTAGAAGAAAAGACATTTCAGACTGGACGCCCTGTATGTCAATCAAGTGGCAAATACCATAGGAAGGATATATGATAAACTAACATTTAAAAAAAATTTTTTTTTGTATGCAACACGATCTACCTGCACTACCTTTGCGATATACTGGTCAATCGTGATCGACGCATTGGGCACCCCTGGTGTGGAGGATACTCTGATGATATATACAGTATATAACTCCATGGAGCTTATTCACACACAGTCAGGATTATCTTTCTTTGGTTTTCCCTGTGCTTTAACACCATTTTGTCTCACTGACTGGGGAAAAGACTCAAGGCTTTGCATCTTGGGCTATCTGACCAACAGATAGCAGTTTGTGAGGCTCAGGGACTGTGTGTCAGAAATGGTGGTGTGTAACACTGGAGCACCATAGGGAACTGTTTTGTTTCCCTCCCTTTTTACATTCTACACAACAGACTTCATGTACAATACCAGCGGGTCCAGCGCTTGACACCTACATAAATTTTCAGATGACCCCTCGATCATAGGCTGCATTAATAATGAAATGAGTCAAAGTACAGGAAGGTTGTGGAAGACTTCACCTTGTGGTACAGGGACAAATATCTGCAACTCAATATGAGGAAGACAAAAGAGCCTGTGATGGACTTCTGGCGTGTTAAAGAGTCCGTGAGACCAGTCACCATCCAGGGTGAGGATGTGAGAGTGAAGTAGAGCTATCAGTACTTTGGGATTCACATAAACAGCAAACAGGACTGGTCTGACAACACAGTGGTGCTGTACAAGAAAGGCCAGAGCAAAGTGCACTTCCTAAGAACACTCGAGTCTTTTGAGGTATACAGCAACCTACTGGAAATGTTCTACTAGTCTGTTGTAGCCCATGTTTTGTTCTATGCTGTGGACTCCTGGGGAAGAAACTTGAGCTGCAAAGATGCACAATGAATGAAAAACTCATCAGGAAAATCCTGATCCATCATACAGCTAACCCTGAACATATTGGAAACTGTTGTGATGTAAGATTTTGCATATAACTTGATAAATATTGTGTATGTCTTTATTTGTAATTTAGGCAAAGCAATGTAATTTAGTGTTACATTAGTGAGAAGCATTCATGTTTACCCTCTTAGGAATGGGTCTCTTTGAATTTTACAACAGAGATGGGGGGGGGGGGGGGGGTGTGTGCCTTAAACCAGTTTGGCGAGTATTTCTCTGCTAAAGTCTTTCAACCCCCGCAAGAAAGCCAGGTTACCTTAACATATGGTTTGGGGGCAGGTGTTAAGATGTTCTATTTCCCCATTTGTCTGAGGTATGGCTGTTTGGAATTGGCTTGTCTCAGAGGACTTTAAGTACTATGACGCCCTATTGGCTCTAGGGGTTGGACAGAACATCTATAAATTTACTTGCTTAACCTCACACTGTCTCTCTTACTAACCTCTGATGATGAAGAAGTATCTCTCTTACTAACCTCTGATGATGATGAAGTATCTCTCTTACTAACCTCTGATG
This sequence comes from Erpetoichthys calabaricus, assembly GCF_900747795.2. NCBI lineage: Eukaryota > Metazoa > Chordata > Cladistia > Polypteriformes > Polypteridae > Erpetoichthys > Erpetoichthys calabaricus. The sequence goes on from NC_041396.2 coordinate 127,692,910, forward strand.
ATGAAGAAGAATATCTCTCTTACTAACCTCTGATGATGACCAAACTGATGAACTGAAAGGACAACACAATGGAGACCACAGTTCAGTAGCCATATTGAACAGGCATGCGGCCTGTTCTGAAGAAAGTTGAGCACCAGTGATGCCTTAACTAGAGACATTTTAAGTAACTAACAAGTCTGTGTGCCACCTGAAACTACACATCACCATTTAATCAGGTTGTATGGTTACCAATATTCAAATGTAATTTGCATATTGTTATTATTTATGAATATTTTCAATAATACATTGTTTAAGTTGTAACTTAACTTCTGCTTGTCTTTTACTACACCTAATTGCCTGAGGTTATGGATGTAGGAGGGAAGGTGAGGATAAGTTATATACTATAATACCTTATAAACAGTGGTAAGTCTGTGATATCTGAGGCATTCTGACAAAGGCTACATATTAATAATACAATAGGGGAAAGTAGAGCAATATACAGTAATCCCTCCTCCATCGCGGGGGTTGCGTTCCAGAGCCACCCGCGAAATAAGAAAATCCGCGAAGTAGAAACCATATATTTATATGGTTATTTTTATATTGTCATGCTTGGGTCACAGATTTGCGCAGAAACACAGGAGGTTGTAGAGAGACAGGAACGTTATTCAAACACTGCAAACAAACATTTGTCTCTTTTTCAAAAGTTTAAACTGTGCTCCATGACAAGACAGAGATGACAGTTCTGTCTCACAATTAAAAGAATGCAAACATATCTTCCTCTTCAAAGGAAACAGAGAGGAAAGCAAACAAATCAATAGGGCTGTTTGTTTTTAAGTATGCAAAGCACCGCCGGTACAAAGCTGTTGAAGGCGGCAGCTCACACCCCCTCCGTCAGGAAGAGAGAGAGAGAGAGAGACAAAGTCAAAAATCAATACGTGCCCTTTGAGCTTTTAAGTATGCAAAGCACCGTGCAGCATACTTAAAAGCTGCACACAGAAGGTAGCAACGTGAAGATAATCTTTCAGCATTTTTAGACGAGCGTCCGTATTGTCTAGGTGTGCGAACAGCCCCCCTGCTCACACCCCCTACGTCAGGATCACAGATAGTCAGCGCAAGAGAGAGAGAAAGAAAAGTAAGTTGGGTAGCTTCTCAGCCATCTGCCAATAGCGTCCCTTGTATGAAATCAACTGGGCAAACCAACTGAGGAAGCATGTACCAGAAATTAAAAGACCCATTGTCCTCAGAAATCCGCGAACCAGCAAAAAATCCGCAATATATATTTAAATATGCTTACATATAAAATCCGCGATAGAGTGAAGCCGCGAAAGGCGAAGCGTGATATAGCGAGGGATCACTGTATTACTCTACCAAGACAAAGCAATTGGCGTAGTCGGCAGGATTTTGGGGTAACCATGTTTTGCACCCTGTTTGCAAATATTGTTGATGTATATGTGTGTGTTTATGTATGTGAATTTTAGGGCATCCAGTGTACAAATGCGGTGGAAGTAAACATTGTTTGGTTGCTGAATGGAATATAACCAACAAAGTGTAGAGACTTAATGTGTGTCACGAGGACACCCACATTTTTGTTAGAGCTAGTAGTAGTGAGTCCCTAATTAAAGTGCTAGGGAGTGATGGGACATGCATGTGTCATTCATATGGCATTTAAGTGGTTAAAGTGCTAGGGAGTGATGGGACATACGTGCGTCATTCATATGGCATTTAAGTGGTTAAAGTGCTAGGGAGTGATGGGACATCCGTTCGTCATCCATACAGCATTGAAGTGGTTAAAGTGCTAGGGAGTGATGGGACATGCATGCGTCATTCATACGGCACATATTCATTTAGGATCTTTGTGTATGTACGTGTATGTTTGCTTAGAGGGGCAAAAGTAGGCCAACCCATAACGAAGGTGGCAAATTGTATTAGAGTAAAATTGTAGACTCAGAAATGCCTAAATTTATATTAAAGTCAGCCATCTTCCAATGGAGTGGCAGAAGCAAGCAGGCCAAAGCTAAGAAATGGAAACCTGTAGTGCAGGTAGAGAAAGCAGAAGCTGAGCTGAGCATGCCGCAAAAGGGGGCTGGAAAGATTAAAATCAGGAAAACAGAAATCTGGTTTAAAGAAGACAGCTGCTGTTATAAGAGGTTTACTATCTTGTATTATTGGTAATAAGGAAGATCAGTATGAGAAAGAAAGTGAAAGTCGTGGAATGTTGTGTGAAAGTTTTGAAAAACGTAACGGTGTGAAAATTGTGAAGTACTAGCATGAACAACACCCACTGCTGAAATGGAAAGCACAGAAAGCAAGGGAAACAAGGAGAGAAAACCACCCATGGTGAAAGTTAGGGCAGTAGTAACCGGATCTGACTGGAACCCTAAAACATGGGTGGGTGACTTACATGAGACAGATGAGTACTCAGAAAAAGAGTGGGAATGTGAGTGTGAGGAAAAGGAGAGGCATGAAAGGAAGGGAAAACAGAAAGGGTGTTACCTTCCATTATTCTCCACTGCACCACAATCTCCAGGTGATTCTGAGGTCTGTCCAGTATTTAAAGAACATGCTACACCGATAGATATTTCACTGCTGTTAAGAAAGATAACCAGTGCTGCATTGAAATTTGATTTGGGACAAAGAAATCAGATAGAAGGCAGAAAAGCTGGTGAGTGTGAATGGCAATTGTTGACTAGAGGGCACGACATGGATAATGGCATATTGGTACTGATTGAAGAAAGTGTGGAATTTAAACAAGGAACAGTGGAAATAAAAGAAATTTGAGTGCTTGTGTGTGAAAGGTCTGAATGTGCTAGTGCAAGAATGACTGAGATGGAAAGAAAGTGCACCAGTTTAGGACTTGGTTTGAATGAACCAGGACAAGCCAAAGAACAAAGGATGAAGGATGGTGCAGCAGGAAGGTTTACAAACTCAGGCAGCAAGTCAGAAATGCACAGGGGTGTGAAAGTCCTAACAGCTCTGCTAGGTCAGTCAGTAATTAAAAAGCACACACACTTATGTTCAATAATTCGAAACCTGACTGACCAGTTGTTTAAAAAGACAGCCTATGAATCTCCATGCAATAAAATGGAGAAAAGTGAGCTGGTCTTGGGTAAAGAACAAAGGTCAGTTTTAAGAGAGATGCTGGATTTAGCACTTTGATTCTGGATAGTTTTAGCCCACACTTTCAGGTAGCAGTTACCATAAAATAAAAAAAGACACACAGGCAATGAAAAAAAAATAGAAGGGTAGCGCAGAAAGACAGGAAAGGAAAAATAGTTATTTCTGTTTCCATTTTCTGGCCTTTTGCAATAGTGCTATTTCTATTGTAAGGTTTTATGGACTTTGGGTTGGTGCAGGTAATAAATAGTGAAGGCAATTAGCAGAGTAAAATCCATGCAGGAGATCGGGTTACAACTAGCACATTGGAGTGGAGTGGCACTAATGGCCAAGCTGTTCCAATGAATGCCTAGAAGCAAAGTTTGAGTGTTGGCACCAGGTTAACAACCAAGAAGATGAGATGGACAGAAACTGCTTTGTCACCTTCCATTTTGCAGACCTGCCTACATAGTGGAATGAAAAAAAGAAAGAGGAAAAGACAACAAGCAAAGACTAAAGACAAAGACATGAAGAAGACCTGAAGAGACAGCAAGAAAAAGACACTTACTGGGGTTTAAGTGAGTAACAAGTCCACAAGCCTTGCAATAATAAGTCTAGTCAGAATAGCTATAGTTTAAAAAAAAAGGTTTGTTCATTACTGCAGCAAATTTATATTCCAAGGGGTGGAAACTGAACAAACCAGTTAGGAATGCCAAAATAAGGGGATTCATTTTGGGTTCATAAAGTATACATTCTGGGTATTAATTAATTAAGTGGGATAATTATTATAATTAATACTATTATTAAAGAGCAGTATACTGATCAAATTGGTGAACTTTTCAGGAAAGCAGGTGCAGCTGGTACATTTACAAGTCATATGGGCTCCGATGTTTAGGTATAGTCTAATTGGGAAAATACGGAAGCCCTGCTGAGGTTGTCAGCTGTGGTACAAGCAGAGGACCAGTGGGCCAATTCTGAACCGAGGTGTTTAGCACAACGAGTACGCATAAGGTGAGCAAACAACTCTAGGGGTGGCCTACAGGGGGAATGATGAGAGTTGCATAGCTGTGATGTCTCATGGTGGTGATGCCAGCCTAAACTGGTAAAGGCTGATGGCAGTCAAAGGTTACACCATGGGTAGAAAAGCACAAGAGGCAACTAAGTCAACCCCAAATGTGCGAAGAGGGACCACAGATGTTGGTTTGTGAACAGTTTATGCAGTGGCACATGTGCTCTCACTTGGGCAGAAGTGGTTGTACTGGCACCTGTGGCATGTTACCCTTCAAATTTTGATGTTAATTGTACAGCTGCATATGCTTAAGCAGATAGTTTGGGACAAGGGTCTAATTAGCAGTTCGACACAAAACCAGTAAAGAACAAAGGTCAGTTTTAGGAATTCACACAACAGACTTAAATTTCAGTGGGCTAGTTTAGTGGAAGTTGCGGACTTGTCTCATTTTGAACCACCAGATCTGATGACATATGAAGACTGCAGAAAGCTAAAGAAACAGTTGAAGCAAGCCGGAGCAGATACAAGTCATCAGGAGCAGATCCATGTTCTTCAAATTGCCTTTGAAATAAAGAAGATATGTAATGGACAAATGGTCACGCACAATCTTTAACACTGGGAGAGCAAATACTGCAAATCAAAGCACAAGTTATTCAACAAACTCATTAAACAATTAAGACTGATTATAAAGACATTATACAAAACATTTATCGGGGTGGAATGTTGTGATGTGAGATTTTGCATATAAGTTGATAAATATTTTGTATGTCTTTATTTGTAATTTAGGCAAAGCAATGCTACATTAGTGAGAAGCATTCATGTTTACAACAACTCCCCCTTTAGGAATGGGGGAGGGGGGAATGTGCCTTAAACCAGTTTGGCGAGTATTTCTCTGCTAAAGTCTTTCAACCCCCGCAAGGAAGCCAGGTTACTTTAACATATGGTTTGGGGGCAGGTGTTAAGATGTTCTATTTCCCCATTGGTCTGAGGTATGGCTGTTTGGAATTGGCTTGTCTCAGAGGACTTTAAGTACTATGACGCCCTATTGGCTCTAGGGGTTGGACAGAACATCTATAAATTTACTTGCTTAACCTCACACTATCTCTCTTACTAACATCTGATGAAGACCAAACTGATGAACTGAAAGGACAACACAATGGAGACCACAGTTCAGTAGCCATATTGGAACAGGCATACGGCCTGTTCTGAAGAAAGCTGAGCACCAATGATGCCTTAACTAGAGACATTTTAAATAACTACTGTGTGCCACCTGAAACTACACATCACCATTTAATCAGGTTGTATGGTTGCCAATATTCAAATGTACTTTGCATATTGTTATTATTTATGAATATTATCAATAATACATTGTTTAAGTTGTAACTTAACTTCTGCTTGTCTTTTACTACACCTAATTGCCTGAGGTTATAGATGTAGGAGGAGAAGGTGAGGATAAGTTATATACTATAATACCTTATAAACAGTGGTAAGTCTGTGATATCTGAGGCATTCTGACAACGGCTACATATAAATAATACAATAGGGGAAAGTAGAGCAATATACTACTCTATCAAGATAAAACAGAAGCTGTTGTAGAAAAGGGGATGCCACAAAATTGGATGTCATTATGAAAAATCCCCTCCATCCCATCCAGGAGGTTCCAAACTGGAGCACTTTTAGACACAGGCTCATTCCACCATGGTGTGATAAGAAGCACCTCTGGAGGTATTTTCTGTCTGCTGTTATCAGGTAATTCAATGCTTCCTCCCAAAATAAATACAGATACTCCATTTTCCACAGATCATTTAGAAATTTCTGTACAATACACATTTATTATTTATTTATTGAGTGATTGATTATATTGATTGTCCTGTGAGTCTGTATCTTTATGATTATGTTTCTGCTGATCTGTGCATCTAAATTTCCCCTTAGGATTAATAGTTTTATTTAATCAAATCTAATTTAAATCCAGTGTAAGGCATTCTATCCGTAAGAATAAAAAATAAGTGTATCCAAGAAATGCAACAATTTGCTTAAGGAGGCTAACCATAAGAACATCTAAAGCCAGACTGAGGTAGAAACTAAAATGAAAGTTCCCACTTGTGACATCTCTGCTGTTGATTTTCTACTTGGTCTACAAATCACATTTAAAGATAAGCTTAATTTTTATGTGAAAGTAAAGAGCAAAGTAAACACAATTAAAGTGTATTTTGTCACTCTTAATACAATTAAGCTACAAAGATTCAAGTTCTGGATGATCAAGTTATTTTTTTACATTTATTTTAAATTATTGACAGAGGTAAAAGGTCAACGTTATGTCATAACTCAAAGAATTTGGGTAACACTGTTTTCTTCAAATTGTCCAATTTGGGGCTTTCACTTTCAGAGCATGTGTGTAATTTCTGATTGGGAAACTTGGCAGCATGACAAACAAAGCCTAGGTCCTTTTAAGTAACAAATATTTTTTTGCTAATTAAGCAGGTGAAGCATAATTTGATTTACTTTTTTGAATAGGCTCACTTGGAAGATGGACTGCAGAAGGCTCAGGATATATGTGGATGGAGTATATCCCTAAATTGATTTTGGAATACCATGGAACTGCTTCAAGAGAACTGGGAATAGCTGCTGGAGACACATACTGTATACTGTATGTACTCTGTCTTTTTCAGTCTCTTATTACCCTTACCCTTACTCTGCAAAGAACAGTCCTCCTTTTCTCCTCTTCTTTTCACCCTGTAAATCTTGGACTATAAATATGACACTTGCAGAAATACTCTGCTGATTCAGCAAAAATGGGTGTATTGCTAAGGGGGATGACACAGCGTTTGGGAGTCAGGTGACTCAGGTAGAGATCTTTTTTATTGGTGCAAAGAGAATTGTCTGCAGCTTAATTTCAGCAAATCTGAGAAACTTGTTATTGACTTTTGCTGCACCAAACAGCCTCCACACCTAGTCACTATTCAGAGAAGTGGATGTGGAGGTGGTGCATTGTGGAGGTCCACATCAATTCAGGCTGGACTGATCTCATAACAAAGACTATATAAGCAAGTGCAGAGCAGACTCTTTCATTTTAGGAGAGTGCACTCTTTCAATATGGGTAGTGACATCCTTCATATCTTCTATAATTCTGTGATGGCCTGTGTGATTTTCTACAATGTAGTGTTCTGGACCAGTAACATCATTTCAAGACAGGCCTGACAAATCAACAAACTAATTAAAAAGGCAAGCTCAGTTATAGGATACACTCTAGAACCCCTGAAGGTAGCTGAAATGGAGAGGACTAAACAAAACTGAGTGCCATTATGAACAGTTCTACACATTCCCTCACTAACACACTGAGTACTTTCAGCCAATGAATTATTCAGCAGAGGCTCCTTTATACCAAGAACAATGTACCTGCTAAGTCAAACATTTTCATTTACTTATAGAAACTCTAGTATGTATTTGAGGGGGTTGTTGTTTGTTGTATAATTTAATTTTTAACAAGCTTATGTAAAGAGCTAGATTTCCCTATTGGGACAAAGTGCTATCTATCTATCTATCTATCTATCTATCTATCTATCTATCTATCTATCTATCTATCTAATTTTTCATTGAATTTAAAATATGTAAATGAAGATGCAAAAATAAAGGAAGCAGGGTGGTACATGTTGATAACGCTGCTGCCTCAAGTGTCCTGGGATTGAATCTTGCCCCCTTGTTCACTGTGCATGGAGTGTGAACATTTTCCCATGTCTGCATGGACTTTCCATTGAGTATTCTGGCTTTACTTTCACATCCCCAAAGACTTGTGGGTTAGGCTACATGGTAATTTCAAACTGGCCTAGTGTGGTTCAGTATGTGAGTGGGACCTGTCTAAGGTTGGTCACTGACTTGTACCTGATACTGACAAAATAGGAACAAGTCCACTGTAAATCACAATTGGATTAACCTGGTTTAAGGATGTTATGTTTGAATATGGTAATAAAGACTGGGGCACATGGCAAGACTTGAACCAAGACCATTGACTATATATTTAAACAGTAACATTGTGTAGTTGGTTGTTTTTCTCAATTGAAAGTTACTGTACACTTTCTTTCCTCAGTTAAAAGATGGGAGCCATGCCTACTAAATACATTATAAAGCATGTAGTATCTGTCCACAGTTAACAGAAATGGCTCATATTTTAAACATAACCATCGTCCTAATTATAATTGGCCTGGAACGACTTCTCTGTTCCATCCAATGACCATATGAAGGCAACCATAGTTTAATAATCAATTAATGAACAGATATTGTTGGCTTCCATTTATGTTAATGTTTCTGTTTTGTTTTGCTACGTGTTTTAACAAACCTTCTTTATATGTACCAACTGGCTGGATTTATTCAAACTACTTAATAATGTAAAAAAAAAACACTGATCAATATTCTTAACACGTTTACTTTGGTTTAAAATATATCATAATTAAAGCACTATCTTTTAAAGGGGTCGCATATACACATATTTTATATACAAACGTTACTAAGGTACTCGAAATAAACCAGACATTTTCTCTTGATTTTTGCAAAACAGACATTACTTTTAACCCACGTGTGTTGCTGAACTGCTTCATTCTTAACGTAATAAAAGAAGGCGAGCAAGGAATGACATGGATTTTTTATGGAACGCCGTTTGGGTATTAAAGGCTCGGTTAACCTGAATGATAAAGCACGTGAAATTACGATGGTAACTTTTAACGCAAAAGTTTTCCGACATTTTTTGAGCCAAGCTAGCTTCCGTAGAACGTGATTCCGGATGTGACGTAAATAGAAAACGCGACAAAAAGGAATTCGTTATTCTTTTTTTAAAAGTGACGTGGCTGTAAATACTTAGAACGGCAGTTTGCTGTAGGAAAGTACGTTGCTGGAGTTTGATTTAGCGTTTCAGTGATTCTTCCTTGTACCGCAAGGTAAGTGGGAAGTAACGAAAAGGTGCTTTTTATTATCAACAGTTTTGTTTTATTTGCTTCGTCCTGGGTTTAAAGGGTGTAGTTCGTGTGGCCGTAGTTTTAGTTTTGATTAGTGTATTTGTATTATAGTTTTGTTGCATAGTATATCTGCATTTACTTTGAACGTCTTCACGATTTTCTTGTTTCTACATATTGACTCTCCTGGGTTTTCCTGCGATCAGATCACAGTGTGTATGTGTGTATATTTCAACGATAAACAAAGCTTGACCATACAATGTTGTTTTCCACATAGACTAGTAGAACTGTATGGGTCACTTTCAGTGCGCTATGAGCCCGGGGTGCTGATCTGATTTTAGTATATATTGACGATAACGAAAGTAACTTTCGAGTTTACCGCGGACCAGGACCAAGTTTAAGTGCAGATGCAGTGGGTTTCTTGGGAACAAAGTATTGTACTAATTTGGACCACCTCGTAAGTAGGTTTAACGCAATTAGTACGATGGGTAATGTTGCAAAATGAGTTCTGCAGAGGTCAGACAGACTATTACGGACGTGAAAAAGCACTAATTAAGAAATCGCACAGCCACCAGTTCGAAAAGTGCGCATTTAAGTATTCTGACAGTTACTTCCACGCGGCGAAAAAAAAAACCTAGCATTACATTTTCTCCTATGTGCCAGTGACCCATGACGCGTACCAAGGTCACCCTGATTTTGGTTTCGCGTGTAGTTTAGTCGAATGTGTTTTTACACATTGTTGCATAGTGTGGTGTTATGGGGAGACACTAAAAATAACTAATGTGTACTTTTTCTCGCCACTACTTTGCGCATAGGGCTTTCAGGCCCTTTCATTTTCATCTAAGCGAGTAACATTTACAGTAACTGACACTCGTGTCAATTTAATGTAACATAATGATTACAAGTTGTAAAAGGATTTATGGTCAAATCTTATGCCCTAAACCATTTTAATAGTTTTCCCTTTCACTGCCACCTTCTCCTAATGACCACTCTCCCCTCACCATTCCTACTACATCAACAACTCTTTCCACCTCCGTTGGAATGCTCAGTGATGAGTCCACCCACTGACCATCAGTATGGGCTATCCATAACTGATGACCAAGTGAGGAGGCTACACACAGGAAAAAAAATACAGGATGAGCTGGAGTCAGTCCTCCATCTTATAAGGTCTATGCTGAGCAACTTTGTTCTATCCTCTGTTACATGTTCAATCTATTCCCAAGGCTCTAAAAAAGGGCAGCTGCTGTAGAAAACATCCTTTAATGAGAGAAGGCAGGCACCTTTTCATCCATTGACTACAGATAAGTGGCCATTCTGTCTCATTTCATGAAGGCCTTTGGAAGGCTGGCCCTGGACTATGAGTCCTCTTCTGGTAGACCACCTAGACCCACTGCATTTTGCCTGTTGGACAAAGACTGGATAGGAAGATTCAATTATTTATCTGCTCCACAAAGCTTAGTCCCACCTGGACAAAGCTGGCAGCACTGTGAGGGTTATGCTTTTTGATTTTTCCATCCAGCCATCCTTCTCAAGGGGTAAGCGCAGGGATATGGAGGTGGATAAGCCTATGGTATCCTGGATAACTATCTGTTGGACACATTGCTGTCTGTAGTACTGTACTTGGAATCTTTCTCACATGTGGATGCGACAGAGTCTTGTCTCCTTTTCTCACCTCACCTCACACTATAAATATAACACTAGGGCCTGTATTTATCAAACATCTCAGAGTAGGAAAAAATTTTGGTCCTACTCTTATGAGTAAAAGCGTGTATATGTCAAAACCAACCATTTCTTAAGTTTTGCACCAAACTTTAAATGCTCTTAAAACGTGTGGTGTGTAAATCAGTGTATTACATTTCCCCACAACTTCACACGTGGAAATGTTAAAGCAATCTGCATTCATGCAAATCCACACACATGAAGATCCTTGCCCCAAGTGTGGATGAGCATGCAAATGATTATTACAGTATGAACACACAATGAATGGTAATGAGTGGAAACTACTGTAGTAGCCAGCATAGTACCCTGAAGATAGATGGGGCTGGAAGGGTGAGAGACACCCAAACATTACACATTTACTACAGTTCTACGTTCTGCATTCAACAAACTCCTGGAACATTCCCGTTACATTTTACAAGCTTGAAAAGGTTCAACAAGGCAGGCAGAGACTCCCGGAGTATTTGACAAGCACAGCCATACAGAAAATAAGGTGGATCACACAGGCAGGCAGGGTATAACACCGTGGAAGGCATTTGGGAACACTGGAAGAGTAAACGTGACTGCAGAAACACTGCAAGAACAGCTGTGGTTACTTTTAGTAAAACTGTTTCTTTAGGAAGTATTTTCTGTGGGTATAACAGTGGGAAGGTGATTCATCTGAAAGTATTTCTGTGGACCATCCATCCTTTCATTCATTTCCTAAACCTGCCTTATCCTGAGCAGGGCTGTGGGGAAGTTGGGAGCCTATCCCAGTAAGTATATAGTGCACAAGGCAGGAGCAATCCCTGAAACTTTCATTTTTAAATAAACATGACCATTATTTGTCTTTATTCTCCTTTGTATGTGTCTCAGGCTTTACATGTCAGTCTGTGCTACAATATTATTAATGATGTTGCAAATTGGCAACAATTATTATATACAGCTTGGCACAATATCCTCATTCCTTTTTTTTTTTTTTTGGCTATTATCATCTGCGGTGAAGCCTCCATATTAATATCAGAAAACAACAAAATGTCATCATTAGTGTCAATTTACAGCGAAGGGTGTGGTAAGATTATGACCTCATTTGTTCTAAGATGTAAATTCCTACTCCTTGCCAGAACTTGATTAAGGACATGTTATGTCCTACCCCACAGTAGGACAAATTCCTATCTTGGTGTAACTTTTAGTACTGTTCCTAGGAGTAAGTAATTGTGAGATGCTTGATAGATACGGACTTGGGTCATGTCCCTTGCAGAAATTCTTTGATGATTCTACACTTATGGGATAAGAGTCAGGTGGAGAAGTTTGTTTCTTCATTTAGATAGAATTGTCTACAACTTTTATCAAGAAAACCACACCTGGTCAGTATTTAAGGAGTGGATTTGGAGATGGGCTATTCTTGCAGGTACTTGGAGGTCCATGTCAATGACCATTTGGACTGGTCTCGTCACACAGAGGAGCTATAGTGGCATGTAAGTATCCAGTCCCCTTGAAAGTTATCATAATTTTGTGTGTGACAAAAGATTTGTATACTTTTATCCATTCAATATTTTTAATGTGAACTCTTATGCTGTAACAATACATTTCCAAAGGTAAAAAAAATTCTGTAGATATTTAACAAAAGAGGAAAAACTCGGAAGTTAGTGTTTGCATAAGTATTTAAACCTCTGTGATTTGGAAGCTACAGGTTTATATAAATGACAAAGTAATCACAAAAAAATACAAATGTGACAGTCATAATTTAATAATATTTCTGTGAATATAAAAAGCACCCTATGTAAAAGCCATAATCTTTGTTGTATAATCACTGCAAAATGAAGACAAAGGAGCATTCTGCTGATGTGCATTTCAATGACTTTGTTTTTCAAAAGGCAGGAAAAAGCTACAAAAAATATCAGAGTTTGAATGTACCATTAAGCACTGTCAGATCCATCATCAGAAAGTGAAAGGTTAATTGCAGCACCCAGACCTTTACTAAAACAGGCTGTCCCTCAAAACTAAACATCGGAGCAAGACGTCGACTGGTTAGAGAGGCTACTAAATATCCAACCATCACTCTCAGAAGTCTGCAATGTTCTTTGGCTGAGACTGGAGTGAAGTTGCACAGGTCCAAAATTTCAACAGCTCTCCATAAAACAGGCCTCTATGGGAAGGGAGCAAGAAAGAAGACATTCTTTAAGAAAGTTCACACTAAAAGCACATATTGCATTTATTACAAAGCATGAAGAAGACCTAGTTAACCTCCTTGATGTTAGACCTCAACGACACTAGGGCTGTGAAAACAGTGTTAGTCTTGAGTGTCACTTGGGCAACTGCATTGCTGTGTCTCGTGTAAGCATTAGACTGGAGGATTACTCTGGTTGTTAAAGTGCTAAAAGCGTTAGATACTTCTCCTAACCTCATAATGACATCTCTTAAGAAATGTTTTTCAGCAGCCCAGGTGTTGCATGCTCTTGACATTTATACGAGCTGTGATGTTGAGGAGTCTCATATCAGCAGTGATGATGGGGGGGTCAGTGAAACAAAGTGATTCTGATGAATCCAGCAGTGATGCTTGATTGTGTTTGGGTTTCTGTTGACCCTGCTTCTAATAAACCAGCACCACACTGTTTTGATTTTGTGGGGCAGCCAAGATCCAGTGTTAGTCTGGTAAATGACTGTACACCTAAGCAGTTTTCTTGTTCAAAGATATACCACACAAGACATATTTTGACAGTATATACGGTAGTAGAATCATTATCATTTCATATTATTATTCATATGTTAATATGTGGGAGAAGGTTTTATGGTCAGATGAGACCAAAATAGAACTTTTTTCTGACTTCAAAGAGGTATGTGTGGTGTAAAATTAACAGTGCCCATGCCTCGAGAAACTCTAAACCTACAGTGACATTATGGTGGTGGCGGCATCATCATGCTGTGTGGATGCTTTTCATGTGCTGGGACTGTAAATCTTGTCAGAGTTGAAGAGACAATGTATGGACACAAGTACCGTACAATATTGCAGGAGAATTTGTTCTAGTCTGAGAAGATTCATCTTTCAACATGACAATGACCCTAAGCATAAGGCCAAAGTAACATTCAAATGGCTCAAAAACTGAAATGTGAATGTTTTGGAATCTCCAATAAAAGCCATGATCTAAACCCAATTGAGATTCCGTGGCACTATTTGAAAACTGTTGTCCAGAGGCACCATTTATAGGATCTCTATAAATTCTGCCAAGAAGAATAGGAAAGAATCCCTCCTGACAATGTGCAAAACAGGGAAATACTTGCCCAAAAAGAATTAAGGCTGTTATTGCAGCCAAAGATTTCTTGACAAAGTATTAATATATAAGGCTTAAATATATATGCAAACACTAACTTTTGAGTTTTTCTTCAGTTAAATATATACAAAAAATGGTTTGTTTTAACTTTGGAAATGTATTGTTACAGCATAAGAGTTCACATTAAAAGTACTGAATGGATAAATGTGTACAGTTTTTTGTCATGCAGAAACTTTTGATGATTTTCAAGGGGACTGAATACTTTTGCACGCCACTCTATATGAGAAAGCTCCTTTTTCTTAGGAGATTTTGTTTCTTTAATGTGGGTAGTCACTTCTATCACATTTTAGAACTTTGTGGTGGCCAGTGTGATTTTTTTTATTTTTATTTTTTCCCTCTTCTATGCTGTGGTGTGATGTTACAGGCCCAGCACTTCAAGAAAGGCCCACCAGATCAACAAGCTAATTAAAAGGGTAGACTAAGTTAAGGGGACACACTCTGAAACCCCAGCAGACTATTATGAACAAAACTGCACCATAGTCGTTTTTTGCCTTGTTGAGTGATTTAAATTACTGTATACAGTATTGTAGAGAAAAGCCAAGCAAAATGACACCTTTTATTGGCTAACTAAAAAGATTACAATATGCAAGCTTTCGAGGCAACTCAGGCCCCTTCTTCAGGCAAGATGTAAAATTACAGTATTGTAAATTGTATACGTAAGCCAAATTGTAGTTGTAGGTGAAGTACCTGTTCATCTTCTTCTTTCGGCTGCTCCCGTTAGGGGTCGCCAGAGCAGAACATCTTTCTCCATATCTTCCTGTCATCTACATCTTGCTCTGTCACACCCACTACCTGCATGTCCTCTCTCACCATATCCATAAACCTCCTCTTAGGTCTTCCTCTTTCCTGGCATCTCTCTTTAACATCCTTTTCCCAATATCCCCAGCATCTCACCTCTGCCCATGTCCAAAACCAATGCCTCTCTGACATTGTCTCCCAACCATCCAACTTGAGCTGGCCCTCTAATGTACTCATTTCTAATCCTGTCCATCCTCATCACACCCAGTGCAAATCTTAGCATCTTTAACTCTGCTACCTCCAGCTCTGTCTCCTGCTTTATGGTCAGTGCCACCGTTTCCAACCCATATAACAAAGCTGGTCTCACTACCGTCCTGTAGACCTTCCCTTTCACTCTTGCTGATACCCGTCTGTCACAAATCACCCCCGACACTCTTCTCCACCCATTCCACCCCCTGCCTGCACTCTTTTTCACCTCTTCCACAATCCCCATTACTCTGTACTGTTGATCCCAAGTATTTAAACTCCTCCACCTTCGCCAACTCTACTCCTTGTATCCTCACCATTCCACTGACCTCCCTCTCATTTACACACGTATTCTGTCTTGTTCCTACTGACCTTCATTCCTGTCCTCTCTAGAGCATATGTCCACCTCTCCAGGGCCTCCTCAACCTGCTCCCTACTATCGCTACAGATCACAATGCCATTAGCAAACATCGTAGTCCACGGGGACTCCTGTCTAATCTCATCTGTCAACCTGTCCATCACTATTGCAAATAAGAAAGGGCTCAGAGCCGATCCCTGATGTAATCCCACTTCCAACTTGAATACATCCGTCATTCCTACCGCAGACGTCACCACTGTCACACTTCCCTCGTAAATATCCTGTACAACTCTTATGTACTTTTTCCACTCCCGGCTTCCTCATACAATACCACAACTCCTCTCGAGGAACTCTGTCATATACTTTCTCCAGGTCCACAAAGGTGCAATTTAACTCCTTTTGGCCTTCTCTATACTTCTACCATCAGCACCCTCAGAGGAAACATCACATCTGTGGTGTTCTTTCTTGGCATGTAGGTGAAATACCTGATAAAACCCTTAAGGATTTTGGACACGAGTTTTACTAAATGCCGTAGTCTACGCTGTAGCAGGATTATTGGCATTCCCAGTAACATTAACAAAAGCTAGGCTTGGATCATTTGTTATACATTATATATGATCATTTACAAAAAGATGAAACAAGAAGAAAAGAAGTCTACATTATGTTTTAATATTTCTTTTAACTGTGGTCATTTCCATATTTTTATCTTTTCCTTTTAAATACATTAATTTTGTCTGGAAAATGTTAGTGGTATACCATTCAGCCAGCCAGTGATTACATTTGGCCAATGTGTATGAACAACTCTGCGTGTAGAAAGTCATTTGCCACTTTCTAAAAAATAAAGGTGAGGGAAGGTATGTGGAATATGGCAAATAAGAGCTTCGCAGTGAAAATTTTCCTCACTGAAATAGTAGTACCAGTGAGTACCCACTTTGAAATAATGCACAGAATTATACAACACTGGGCTGGCCTTTCTTCTCATTTTATAATTGAAAAATAATTGGTTCATCTAGGGAAATGTTTTTTGGTGGTTTTTGTATTTGAAGTGCTAAGATACTGGTAAGTGTGAAGAAGTAACATTGCATGTTTAACTTTAGAAACTTTCAATAGAAGTTGAACACTGCTTTCGGCATTGCAGTCTGTTGGGATTTAATGGTTTTCGTATTTAAGAGTTAATCATTTTGGAAAATAGAAGGAAGCATTTGTCAGATCAGCTGAGTGGATTTGGTTTATCTAGTGTTGTCTGATGCATGAATACCAGACTCTGCTGCTGAATTAAGCACTTTGAGTCTTCAGGTTCATAGAAGAAATCCCTTGTTTTTGTGTTGCAGCATGGTGACGGATGTGCAGCTGGCAATATTTGCAAACATGTTGGGAGTTTCCCTATTCCTTCTGGTAGTCCTGTACCATTATGTGGCTGTCAACAACCCCAAGAAAGTTGAATGAACATGAGCATGGAAGGTAAGACTTGGCTGAATGAGTTTTTAGTATGTGACCTTGGTTTTGTGTTGAATTCAGCAAATAAATATACTGGAACAGATGTAAAGAAATAAGATACCCATTCCCCATATAATTCTGTAATTGCCCTAGTAAAGAAGGTGTATGGTGTCATTGTTTACAGTTTGAATGTTATCCAGGATACATGTTAGATAAACCTAATTGAAATAGGTGCATGTGCTGTATAGTTTTTTTACCTGAATTATCCAATGCTTTTCTCAAATTGGTGGAGTATAACTTATAAGTGTCTGATCTTCCTCTATTATATGAGAGTCTATTTAAAAGGTCGCATTCTCAGTGTTGCCTTAGAACATCTTTAAGAAAAATTGGAGTTTCTAAATGCTGCCTATTTTTTCCAGATAATCACTAGATCTTACAGTTTCAGCTATAGGATCTGTTGTGAGAAATCAAAGGAAAGTCACTCAGTTCAGTTTGATGTGCCCAGTGAATAGTCTTAAACAGCATGTTATATTGCTGCATTTTTGCAGATCACTTTCTACACATCATTTCCATTGTCTGTCTTTTCATGAATGACTAACATATTTTTTCATTAGTAAGATGGACAGGCTTCTGTTGCCTGTCGCAATGCATTTTATGACTTTTTTTTTTTTTTTTTTTTTCATTTCCCCACTGCTCTGCTTTTGAATCTACAGTTGTACCAAGGTCAGGTCAGGTTGGGGAGCATGCACTGGTACATTGTGTTGCCACACCCACCACACAACAAAACAGTTTGGGATCCTGGTTGGAAAGCCTTCTTCCAGGCAGACATGCGGTCCATTCCCACCCTCCGGAAATGACCCTCTATCTGCCACAGCCAGGTGTTGCGTGGGCAACCCTTTGGCCTGGTCCATCCTCTCGGGTTCTCAACAATGAGGATCCTGCAAGCTGGATCACCCTCAGGGAATCGCGCCACATGGTTGTATTGCTGTAACTGATACTTCCTCACAATGCAGGTGATGTGTCTCGTTTGGGACTCCATGAGCAATTGCTCATTCAACACAAAGTCAAACCAGCGATACCCAAGGTTTGTCCAACGAGACACAGTATTGAAGGAGTCTAGTCTTCGTCTCAGGTCACTGGATAGCGTCCATGTCTCGCAACAATATAGCAAGACAGGAAGCACCAGGGTTCAAAAGACTTGGACCTTCGTCTTTTTGCATAGATATCGGGAGAGCCACACACCCCTTTCCAACGACATCATGACCCACCATGCTCTCAATCCATCTACTAAATAGGAAGTGCCACCAGAGACATGAATGTCACTGCCGAGGTAAGTAAACCTCTTGACAAGTCGACACTGTCTCTGTAGACAGACACACTGCTGATGGCTGTGCCTAAGAGGTCATTAAGTGCCTGGATCTTGATTTTTATCCAGGTCACTCACAAGCCCAGATACTCAGTCTCTTGAGAGCCATGATCAGAGCCTCCATTGACTCAACGAAGAACACAGCAGTATTGGCAGTTGTACTAAGAACACATTAAATACTTCTCCAGCACCCTAAATGTGTCATTCTAAATCTGTACCAATTCATTCTTCAAACTGGAATCCCACAGTTACTCCTGCTCTGTGATAGAAGTGTTAAGCATCCCTTATACCAAACGAAACATTTTTTTCCTTTATCATTATTGACCGTGGAAAAATAACAAATTTGATTTTTTTTATTTTTTGCTTTTAATATAACAGTTTTAAAATGGCAATTTAAAGATCCTTTTTAGTGTCTGTAGTGTTTATTTAGCTACCTCTGTTAACACATGGTTACAAACGCAGTCTAAGTTGGCTGCTGACTTGACACAGAAATATGTCATTTTCTACCCTGTTTAATCCAGACCAAGATTGTGGAGGTCAGGGGCTGTAGGTATGCCACCTAGTATAGGGTGCAAGGCAGGAACAAACCCTGGACAGGGCACCAGCCCATCTCAGGGTGAACACACACAGTAGGGCCAATTTAGTGTTGCCAGTTCACCTAACCTGGGCAGACATGAGGAGAATGAGAACATGCAAACTCCATGCAGGAAGGACCTGATATGTGGACCCATGTCACCTTACTACGAGGCAGCAGCGCTACCACTGTGCCTAGATTGCTATAAATCACTTATATTACACTTTTTGCTGTTACTCTCATTTTCCCTTTGTTATCCATTGACTGACTGCTTCCATCTTTAGTACCAAACTGCATCTTTTTCTACAGAGCAACAAGCTCTGCCCAGTACATCTGCCATATGTATTTCTTGTGCTTTGCTTAAAATTGTTCTCTGTGTGGTTTAAGATAAAGAGCTTGACATTTTATCAGGGAACTATGTTTACACAATGTTTGCTGTGACTAAAACATCCACTATTAATAATGTGGAGGAAATAACTAAAGACTGTTATTATGCAATATTAAATACAATCAATTGTGAAGCTTTATATAAATGAGAGATGGACATTCACATTTCTTGTGACCTCTAGGAACAGTCACAAGCTTTTTTTGCATATTCTTGGTCATTTTTAGAAATCTGTGTTGATGCCCTTCTAGTTTGTAGTTTTATTTTTATGTGATACATAAGAATTCAGTCCCCTCAAAAGCGCCACTAATTCAATGGTCCCAAACCTTGTCGGTAGGTTTTGCGACCTAGGAACCAAGTTGCCCAAAATGTTCTATAATATTTTAGTAATTATTTACCACTCTGATGCTGATTTTTTGTGTTTTGTTTTTTTTTAATCATACAGTAGGTCATTATGATAGCAATTGACAAGAACAAATCATAATTAATTGCAGAATTGTATTATTAGGGTGCTTCTTTCTCTTGCACAATTTGGCTCAAAAATTAATCCGCACATCATCATCTCATAACAGGCTTAAGTTTAGAGCTTGGTATTTTTCCATCCAGCCATTTTAGCTCTAGACCAGGCCTATTCAAATGGCGGCCAGTGGGCCATATGTGGCCCAGAAGCAACCTCCGATTGGCCCAGCCCGTGGTTCTGCCAAGGCTCCATCTAAAATGGTCACAAATGCAACCAAAAAGTAGGCTTTGGCGATTATCATTTCTGCTTAGTTTACCAGTTGTGAATTTAATTTTGAAACTTTAAACTATTACAATGGAACCTCAGGTCACGACCGTAATTCGTTCCAAAACTCTGGTCGTGACCCGAAGTAATTTCCCTCATAGGATTGTATGTAAATACAATTAATCCGTTCCAGACCGTACGAACTGTATGTAAATATATTTTTTTAAGATTTTTAAGCACAAAAATTAATTACACCATAGAATGCACAGCGTATTAGTAAACTTAATGTTAAAATATTGAATAACACTGAGAAAACCTTGAACAGAGAAAAGTAACTTTGCAAGAATTCACTCTATAGCCTTACGAACTGCTCACTGTAAACACTTCTTTTTTTTTTTTTTTTGAGTTTTAAGTATAGGGGAAAACATGAACATTTGAAAAATCCAAAATTTAATAAACAACCAAGAAAAGAAACATTGCAACAATGCATGCTACGAACTGATTGCTGTAAACAGTAGTGAAGTGGAGGTTAAAATCCAATAGAAAAAGTCATTAAATACGAGGTTGTAACAATGCTTGAATCAGTCTCTTTAAAAACAAGCCCAGTGCATTCCCTAACTGCCTTCTCGGCCTTATCTAAATCTATATCTATCTATCTATCTCTCTCTCTCTCTCTCTCTCTCACACACACACACACACACACACACACACACAGATCATCGGCGCGTACGAACCAGAAGGGAAACTGGCTTGTTCGTGACCTGAGGTTCCACTGTATATTGTAACAAATGCAAAAGGCCATTTGTTTTTAATTGTTAAGCCTATGTGCTGTTAAAATACAGTATATGTTGGGTGGCTCCCCTTGTATATCCCTGAGCCGTATAAAGGCTAGTTTATATCCCACACTGGTTACGAGCGAGTCATAGTGAAAATGACGTCAGACTTGGAGACTCATGCGGGAAATATTTCTAAGTACATGTCGCTGCTGAGGGGATAATCGTGAATTTCAAAGAAAGCTTGGTTACGCTTGTGCCAAAATAATGAACAAAGGGTTGGATGTGGCGCAACCAGCCATCAAAACAAAAGGTAGGCAAGCAAAACATTTGAAATTTATCTGCCCATCATATAGGGTCCCCTGTTATGAATATATCTGTGCCCCAAGAAATTCAGTTGTCCCTTCTGATTTGGCGCAGCATAAGATGTGATTGTCACCGACCTCCTTGTGTTCAGGCATCTTTGCATGCCATTCTCTTTTGATTCAACGCATACTCCATGCAAAATGCCAGCCTGCCCGTCAGTGAACATGTACGAGTAGTTGGCTGCCCTCTGTTTTGTCACACACAGCGATGTGATGAAGTCTGCGTTTTAACGTTGCGGGTGTATTAGTCATTTTAACCGGGCTGCTCTGTGATTGACAGCGGACAAATGTTATTAAAACTAGGGGGCTTCGCCCCCTGCTTGCTTTGCTCACCAACCCCTGTGTTTGGTTAATTGGATATACAATTTAAAATTTTTTTTTCTTTGGAATTGTTTAAATTTCATTATTTGCACTTTTACTTTAAAGCTTCATTTAAAACAATATTTTTTGGAGACACATTGTGACAACGCAACGTATAACTGCCCGTGAGTGAATATTGTTTCTGTTTCTGTAATAAATAATCCTAGTTTTTCTAATGTTTGTCCCTGTGATTTATTGATTGTCATAGCAAAAGCTATTCTCACGGTAAACTGTAAACATTTTAATACGAATGGCATATCACGATCTCCTTTGGTGTGTAAAGTTATTCACGGAGCATATACATTACCTTTCTTTTTGCCTGTTAAAATTTACATCGCTTCTCCATGATCATCAATATACACCTGACCGATTTGTGTATTCTTTGAAATTTAACTTGCCGTTGCTTAAACTGTTCTGGGACCACAAATTCTCATAGCATATATTCCATTATTGTGTAAATCCACGTTTTGTGCATTGAATGATGCGAATGCGAAAAGACTTTTTTGTCTACTCTTTGCCTTTTATTTCTGACCTTGATTTGTCCTGCTATTTTTTTCAATTATACCTGGTTCTGATGATTAATCACCTTTTGTTTGCAGTAATGCAATCTTTTCTATCTTTTCTTTGATACTGTAGCGACTGACATGATAAAGTGTCATAAAAGTTTTACTTGAACAATCGCCGACTTTCTAGCACCCTCTCCAACGCGCACCCCCTTACTGCAATAATCAATACCCCGCTATCAGTCTTCCGTGCTGTACTCCGCCCTCCCTCAGTCGGACCTAACAAGTCACTTAAAACCAAAAAGCACTCAACCTGGCTGGGAAGCTACAATACTTTCAAATTTTACTGCTTTCATATTCTGTACCTTTGTCTGCATGTGTATCGTGCCATCGTTTGTTTGAGCCTTTCGAATTCCACTGCTTTCATAATCTATCTGCCTTTTTTTCTCTCCAACACCTTTGGGTCTGTATTATCTGTATTGTCCTTCTACACTTTATATGTGCTGAGAGCACATGATCTGTGTGTACTACGTGCTTTTTACACAACTGAGCTTTAGTCATATATAATATCTTTTTTGTAAGTAGGGCGTGTCTTGCAAGAATCTCATGTTCCATGTCCCCACGAGACGGCCCTGGGACAATCTCTTGGCACCAAGTCTCATGTTTACCGTCCCCACGAGATGTACCGTGGCAAGTCTCTTTTGGGTCTTTTAAATGTCTTCCGAGGATTTCCGAGAAGATCATGTATCGTAGCCTTGCTTTTGCTTTCCAGGATTTTTTTTTTTAATTATAGAGAGATGGTATCAAACTTACCACTTTCACGCCATACGTGGTGCCTTTCTCTTAAACAATTACTCAGGTAGTTTCTCACAATTTCAACAGGAAAGGCTTTGTTGTGGAACTGAACTTTAACCTCTGTCATATGAGTGATTCGACGAATTCTGTGGGGGGAATATATCCTTGCCTGTGATAATCACCCCTTTAAATGGTGTTAGGATCTTGTATTTGAAAAGAGAAACAAATGTTATTGCTAATACTGTACGCTTTTTTGATTTTATGCACTTTGCGATGTGTCTGGGTCAGATGTGAGCAAAATACTTGTTTTTTCCACTTTTGAAATAAAAAAACATTACCTCTACCTCAGATTCTACTGAGGTTTTTTTTTTAATGCATTTCTGATGTGCCTGTGTGAGATGTGAGCAAATGTAAAGTGAAGCAATGAATAAACATTAGTTGTTTTTAAATCCATGAATTTGTCATTACCTGTGGCTTAAAGGCTGCTGGAAATGTTTGGCCCAGCTAAATTTCTTGGTTTGAAAATCTGGCCCAACTGAAATTGTAATTCAATAGCCCTGCTCTAGACAATCCTCAAGAAACTGTGAAACACAGACACACACCCATCATCGAAATATCAATGTTTTTGGAATCTGGTACCCTAAAACATCGAGATCCATAGGTCAAAATTTTTGATGAATCTAAAGCTTTTGCTCCTCCACCAGAAGATTGGTTATGTTGTGGGGGAGTGCACTAAGTAAAAATAAGCTTTTAATTCAATCCATAAAATTTAAATATAAATTGAGAAATTAACCTTTAGATATTTCAAAGTTTTAAATGCCCCTGTGAAGCTTTGACACTCGAGTGACAATCTGGGGGTTGGGATAGGGGAATGTGATATTGGCAAAAAACGTGTTTGTAAAGGTCTTATTGATCTAGCTTAGTCTTGTTAATAGAATATTAATTGTAGCTTAACTAATGAGATTAATGGAAACAGTTAAGGAAAATGGGTCCTATTTACTTAAAACTGAAGTAAAAGAACACAAAAGCAATAAAATCACTATTTCAAAGTGGCCTACAGGATTTACACAAGAAAATTGCACTAGGAACAACAAAACAATTATAAATGAGAGCTTTTTAAACACTTTAATGTAAACAAGATATGAATCCAAAGGGAATAAAATACTTATCGTAATTGAAGCATAAAGGTCATGAACATTGCAGTCTGGATAAACATAAACTGTTGTTCCTGTAAGGTGAATTATGCAGCATACAGGCCAAAACAAAAATGTAATGTACTGTACTGTAGTGAAAAAAATCTAAACTTCTGTTATACTGCATAGGAAAAAAAACTAGCATGTAGCATTGCCACATAAAAATGTATATATTTTCGTTTTTTCTTTCTCTCTATGTAAAATCCCGTTGTCATTTAAAAATACGGAAGATAAGATAGGCGGGTTGGATAGAGAGGACGTACTGGGACGTACTGGGCTGTCATTGTGATTTCCGGGAGTGCCATGGAAACGGGCGCACTATTTAAATAGGGATGCGAAAAGGCAGAAAGAGAAGGAAGAAAAGACAGCCTGAGTTTTTATGGCGAAGGAGGAAAGGACATGACCCATCTGAGTCCAGGAGAAAAATTGTTTTTGGGGAACTCCAAGTCCATCGCAGTCTGGGGTGGCCACCTCGAAGATTCCAGATACGCTGAGATTACCGGGAAAGGGATCGAAAGCAAAAGTGAGCCGTAAATCTTTTATTCTGGGATTGGCATGTCAAAGGAACTGAACTCTGGGGGAATAGGAAAACGGAAAAAAGACTAAATCGAAAGGACAGAGGGGATAATTCTTGAATATATATTTCTATGCTTTGTATTCATTGTATATATTGGAAGGGGTGGAGTTGTAAAAAAATGTATTGGTTGTTTTGTTGTTGCACATTTTTCTCTGTGTGGTTTAGTTAATATTATTATTATTATTATAAATCATCTTTCGGCGCTGTGGGAAGGGGTTGAAGGCAGTTTGAGGTTGACCTGCAATCATCAGTATAAACGTAATGAAGTGTAGCGGAAAAGATTGTTATAAGCATTTGTAAACAAGTTTTGTCATATATTACAGTACTAGGGTGTTGTACCGTGTTAGCCATTATGAATGTAGAGAAAAGCCAAGCAAAATGACACCTTTTATTGGCTAACTAAAAAGATTAAAAGATCTTGCCTGAAGAAGGGGCCTGAGTTACCTCAAAAGCTTGCATATTGCAATCTTTTAAGTTAGCCAATAAAAGGTGTCATTTTACTTGGCTTTTCTCATATGTTGCACAAAGACACAAAAAATCCTAACACTTTCAAACAAATTACTAACTTCATGTTCTGTTCAATATTGCACACAGATAGAAAATAAACATTTGTAAGATTAGAGGAAACTTCAAGTTGTGTGACAGAAACATCAGTCTGTCCACAGTGTCTGGCTTCAGAGTAGTTTTGTTTGCATGTTGTGACATTTCCTCCATGGCTGAAAGCCCTCCAGAGGGCTCCTTGAGGCTGCGATACACAGGTGGTTTTTTTTTTTTTTTTTTGCGGAACGATTCCACAACATTTTACGAGTACTGTATGTGATTTAGACCTATTGTGGATAGCTGACTCCTGAAGCTTTTCATGTTCTTCATATTGTGTGTGAAGGTTAGTTCACAGATGGTGAAACAAGTTAGTTGTCAGGCTGCCTTTAACGTCAACCAATTTCTGACATAGTTTGCTGTCTTTGAGAAACATCAGTCTTTTCAAAGCCAAACCACCTCCACACGAGCGAGGATGATCCACTTCTTGCAATTAAATCCAACAACATAGATTGTGAGGCTGTTTTTTCCATTGGCACTGTTTGGTCACTCATTTTTAGGCAGCTACGGTAGCTTACCTTGTGGTGCGCTTACTTTGCCCATGCATAGCAGTCAGTCCTCTTGGGTTACAAGATACAGTGAATGTGTGGATTCTCAAGGCGTGTTTTGGATTGTTTTTTTGCAAAGTGAGTGACATACTCTAATTTCAGCTAGCACATCGTTTAAAAAACAATTAAGATACATTGGGGTATCCCACGAGGCATCCGGTGTCATGAGGAAATGACACACTTGAGGGGTTTGAGGGATTGGAGATTCCCATGAAGCAATGGGTTCCGTAGCACCGCTTAGCAATGACAGTCAACAAGCTTTGTCCCCCAGTAATACCTGCACTGTAGTTCAAAAACAGATACACCGCACATTGAAATTGCTGTGCAAATGCCTGGGCTGCTAGCAACAGAGCTGGATGAAGTGTAAATGGCAGGTATTGTGTCCAGTTCAGTACCCCTTGTCTGTGGGGGGTATGGGGGGGTTAGGGTTAAAATTGGAACTATTGTCTCTAATGAGAACCCCCCTTCAATTGACAGATTATGATCCATAAATGTGCAGTTATGGATATTGTAGTTGCCCTATTTAAAGTAGGGTTTAATATACAATTAAAATCGCCTTTTTATGAAAGCTTATATTGGGAATTAACATGAGAAATTAGGCTATAACTTGGTATTATCCAAATTTGGTTGCTTTTTGATTATTTCTGTTCAACTTTCCTGCCTCCATAATCGAGTTCCTGTCATGGTCTGATTAACAACTTGAAAGCTACAAAAGGGACAATTTTATACATCAGAATTCCTTGCTGTAGCCCATGTAAGATTTGACCCACCCTGGTGACTCCTTAATATGCTTCTTGGATCTATATAGCTATAGTGACTATTTTAATTCTTTTGTTATTTGTGAAATGTTATCAAATAATGAGAATATTAAATGATGTAGTGTTTGATTCCACTTATATTTAACTGGTGCCGAATTCCTGTTTTAAAGTCTGTGTTTTTTCCATTTTTTCCAACAGTTTGCTTGTTAGTCTGGGCACATGTTGAAGTGTTGACCTTTTTACAAACTATAAATTATAAAGTAATGAATCTAAACTAAAAATTGATCTCAACAGCCTCCTCTCTTTCTCTTACAGGATGGAAATCACAATCAAGAATTTCCACTGATGGAACAGATTTCAAATTATGGACACTAGAATTCTTTAGTATTTTATTTCTGTAATTTTTTTTTTTTTTGCAATGCTCAGTTTCTACATTTTTTTTTTTTATTATTATTATTGTACCCCCCCCCCCCCCCCCCCTTTCCTCAGCGATTATATCATGGTGTAAAATTTGCCATTGTAGGTATTGTGTGATTAACCTCCCATTTATGAATGAATACATGACAAAATGTTTAACTTAATTTGAATCTGGTTTTGCTGTATGATTTAATAAGACCTGTTGTCCTTCAATTAAGGACTTTTTGTTTAAGAAGTGAGACTTTCATCACAATTCTCACACTTACATAACAGTACAACTTCTTACTTAAAGCTGTAACCAAGGTCATTTAGGCTTAAGGGGAATGCCATTCTTTCTAGCTGAAATTAGAGTATGTCCAGTTCAAGAATGGGGGGTTGGGAGTAGTCTTTTTTTAGAAGTAGGTGCAAAGCAGCAACCAGCTATGTATAGTACAAGGACCCCTCATCAACGGCCACGTCCTTCACATCGATCATTTTGAAATGGCTACTTGGTCTAACAGATGGTTTGGTGAATGCATATTGGCCCCTGTGATTGTATGCAGGAATGGACATTACGATGAACTGATTCCTGCACTACACTCAATACTGCTAGGACAGCCTACAGTCTTCCATGATGCTGAATTGGATGTTGACATTGACATGTTTTACATGTCAAGTCTTTTAGGACTTAAGAGGTAAAGTGATTGGGGGTTTAGGGGCAACACTTGAAGGTCTTTTGTCATTGCATTAAAGAATTATACCAGGAGTCAAACTCCCTTCCATTAAAGCAGAAATATTCTAAAACCCCTTGACTAAAAATCAGGCCTGGGCAAGTTAACGCATTATTGTATTAACGCGTTAATTAATGCTGACAGTTTGTTATTATTTTGAAAGCCTCAGTCTCGCTAGTGCTCGATAGACGTCAGTGATCTTCTTGTTACAGCACTTTTTGACACGCTTTTGCTAGAAGGAAAGTTAGCTTTGTTGATTTGACCTCGATTCCCTGCCCATGCATGAGTAGCAAAGAGCAAACCGCTTCTAAAATGACATGTGGAGAGATACCAAAGTGAATGCTCAAAGCAAAATAATCTGTGGATGAATTTTTTCGTATTATCGCTGAATCTGACTCTGATTTGTCAGACTCCAATTTTGATTCAAGTGATCTGGAGATGTAGATCGAAAACGAAAGTGAAGTACCGGCATCAGCTGATCGTGGTGCTGAACACGTTCGTGTAGCTGAAGTACCTGTGGCAACATTGACCTTGGAGGACAGACACTTAAGATGACAGGGGGTACAAACCATATTGCATCTCACTGCAACTGCCACCCCAAGCTTGGCTGAAATACAAGAATGTATATCTGAACAGAAATTATTAAATTAAGGTCAAGAAATTATTTAGCATGCTGCCATACATTTTTTTAGGTAATTGTTCTGCTATAGTGTCATTAAGAGCTGCAGCCTTCCCCAGCAACAGCTGAAAACCATAAACCAGGAATGGATGGAATACTAGTCTATAGCAAGGTATACTGTCCCTGGTCCAGTTAGTCACTTGTCAAGCTATTGGAGAGTCTTTGGACCATGGGGAGAACCTAGAGCTCCTAAATAAAATTGTCTCAAGTATGTTAAGAACATAGTGTGGCAGAACTTTCATTCCCCTCCGCACATCCACACAAGTTTGGTATACTCATTTCTGGTTCTTTCGTATAGAATATACACTGTGGTTGAAGGTTAAATTTTGTGGATATTTTGTTGAAGTGTCCACTTCTTTCATGCTGAATGTCAGAAATGTTAAGTCTGGTGCATTTTGTGCTGTATAAATACACCAGACTTCGTGGTCATTACTTAACAAACCTGAAGGATAAAATGAAGCCAAGCAGCAACTGAATTAACAGCTACAATGACAGTGTGTTTGTTGAAGATGGAAAGTTCTATTTGTTCTTATACTGTCAGTCCTCATTCTTCTCACCAACTCCTGCTGGGTATGTTTTCAAAGCCTTGAGCCTCTGCTGATTTACTCCCAATTTGTGCCATTTTTTTCTGTGTTACTCAGAGTCTAATATGCTGTATATTCGTTGATCAAACACATCACACATAAAACTAACAAAAGACCACATAGGTGGAGAATAAAACCTCTGAACGTTGAGCAGTGGGTGGACATGCCTCATGGCCACAGTGCTGGCCATCATGGAGACCAAGACTATAATCAGTTGACTTGACCATCATTGAGTCTTGGATTCCCTGGCCTTTTTGTGCACCTCTTTCAGGCAGCATATCTCCTGACTTTCATGATGTGGTCAGCACAGTATGCATCACTTGTGATCTTGGATTTTCTCCATTTGATGATAATTTGTTTATTGCAGAATGACTTAATTTGGGTAGAATGGTGTAAGCTTTTTTCTTTTCTTCATACAGGCCACTGTTAATTGTAGCATGTTGGTTTTCACTTGTTTGCCTGCGTCTGGTTAATACTAAAAGGCACCATTTTTTTTTTTCCCCCACCACCTCCTGTTTGTTATCTGTTTGCATCCACCTGATGGTCCCTTCAGCACTCAAGTGGCTCCTTAGCCAGAGTATTAAACATGGACCCACTGTTGTGTGGATCAGTATTTCACAAATCCTCTTAACTTTATTTAATCTTTGGACTGACAGACTAAAATGCGTCCCCTGCTCAGTCTAACAGCATAATATCTTAATACAAGGCTTCAGCTAAGATGTCTGTTTTGATTTGTCAAATTTTATAAAGTAAGCCAATAAACTTGATAGGCCAAGTCCATCTCATTTGTTTTATGTTATTATAGCAAAAAATGTAATTGTCACAGAGTAGGAGAATGAAAACCATTGGAGAAAACTTACATAAAAACAAAGTGGTGGCATTTGCTAATTCATTAAAAACACATTTCTAAATAAATGCTTTATTTGAACGGACAACTTTGTCATTCATAATGTGCATTTAAATATAAGAAATACATAAAAAGTGATTACTTAACATCTTTTTCAAAAATCCACAAAAAATTACAGGAAGAAGAAAAGCACACAAAAAAATTATTCAAATGATTATACAAACAACCTGAATCAATCTTTATGATAGAAAAGATAAAAATTGATCCTATATAAAAATAACAGCTGCAGACACTGCTATTTGTATGCAAGTAACATTATTTCCTTAAAATTTCCAATACTCTATAAACATTAATCTTAACAACTGAAACTTTAAACATTTTGGCAAGCCCACATTAAAACTCCTTTTAAATATTTTAGAAATAAACATTTAGTTTCTCACCTTTTTAATCTCATCCACTTCTCACACTATGTGCTCCTTTTGTCCCTGCATGCTCTTCTGTGATTTTTACAAAGTGTGGCTATAGGCAAAGACCCCTGTAAATTTGACTGGACCAGTACAGCACAGCACATCACATCCATCAGGCCAGCCACTTTCCAAACTGGTTTATTCCTCTAATGGATCATGAGGACAATGCCTGCTACATTTTTTCCTTGATCTACCCCTCTGGTCCACAGTTTAAAACTACAAACCAAACAATTCAGATGTGTTTAAAGTGCACATTGCAGACTGACTAATTTCAGGGTATTTCCATACATTTAGGTCACACCATGTAGAAGTGACAACACCTTTGCTACATGGTTAAATTACAGTCTGCAATGTGCACTTTAATCACATCTGAATTGTTTGATTTGAAATTTTAAACTGTGGCGTAGTGGGGTAAATCAAGGAAAAATTTGTCTTTGTCCCAAACGTTATGGAGGACATGTATGTACCAGTAACACAGGATGGGATGAACACACAAACTGGGACAATGTACTGCATAGTTACCAGTCAACTTGGTAGTCTCTGAAGCTTTTGGGGACTTGGAAAGTAGCAGGATTACTGAAAGAAAAAAACTTCCACTCACTGACAGCAGCCTTAAAATGAAATGAAGTGAAAGAATGCCATGTAACCTGTGAGATCACAGATTAAGTGTGGTGCTGCCATGCTGAAGATGTACTTGAGATAGATAGATAGATAGATACTTTATTAATCCCAATGGGAAATTCACTTGGCAACTGAACATAATATTTAGGGGCCGTCAAGAATTTTTGTGAGAAATTTGAGGGACACCCTTAATAAAATTATAGATATCGTAAAGGAATTTGTCATTTTTTTCATGCCAGATATTCATTTGGATTGCAGAAACCTTTTCATACCGTATGTATTTCTAACACATGAAGAAAAGATTTAAATGCATGAATGACTGACCTTACCCTCAATCTATTCAAGACAAAAGTTCAGTCAGATAAACCATCAACCTATTTGCTTTTTCCATTTCATATGCTGATGACAAGTGATGCAATTGGCAAGCCAGTTTCCATAACATAGTAAAAAACATCATACATCAGACCCAAGGTGAGAGTCCGAGACATTAAACAGAAATGCAGGACACCACAACAGGGCAGCACCAGGCGCTCATGCTTATTCCAGTCTGTTTGTCTTTTTTACCATAAAGTATTTAGGACAGTACTACATGGGGGTGTCCACTCACAGTAGTAGAGAACTCACTTCTCACACTTGCCTAGTGTCCTTTTTGCACTTTATTACAAACAGCCTGACACTTTAGACAGATTTAGAGAGAGAATAAAAGGATGAAGAGACAAAACAGCAGGACCACTCTTCTAATAAAATACATTTGTTAAAATCTAAAAAAAAAAAATAATTATAACCATGCTAAGAAAGTTCAGAAAACAAAATAATGTGAAATGAAAAGTAGTGAGATAATTGAGAAATGGTGTCTGATTAAAAAGTAAAGCACCAAACCCCGCAACGCAAATAAATAGAAAAATAAACACAAGTATTCAGTCTTACATGTGCAGTGGCTTGTAAAGATTAAACCTGAGCAAGATATTTTGGTGGTGAATTAAAGAACTGCCAACAGAGCTGTTTTGTTTCATTGACCCAACAGACCACTTGACTTTAAGTGGCAGCAAGCATGCCAATACGTATCCTTTCCACAATCCACTGAGTTGGACTCCCATTTAAGATGCTGGAAAAAAGGAGCACATCCTGCAGCAAACTGCACATCACATGCGGCCTGGATGGCAGTCAAAGCTCATATTTCTGTCCCATCAAGCATTAAGTCTTTCCTGGATGACATGCAGAAAGACCACTGTGGATGCCATTTACTAAAAGTGAATAAATACACCCAAAGATAATGCAGCTTAATCAGAGCTATAATTGTAATAACCTCAGGCTGGCCACCTTCTGTGAACAGTGAATTGCTCCTCCTGTTTGTTCATGCTTCGCTGCACAAGATGCTTGAATACGTCAGAATCTCCCTTGAGGATAACTGGTTTTCTGTAAGATCCTAGATTTAATGTTATAGAAAAGGTGTTGGGTTTTCAGATAAACAAAAAGAAACATTAAAACTATAAAAACAAATATAAAAAATATAAAATGTTTTTGTGTACTTAGTTCTTCAGTATTTAGTTAATCTCTTTCTTAAAGCAGTACAAATACAATGCAATACACCACAATTATGGAATTTTTACCAAGGTATTAAAATTTCTCTTAGCCAAAAATTCTCCAATATCCCTACAGAAGGAAAAACAGCTAAAAAATAGAAATCACCCCTTCAGCTGAAGACATTACCTTAGTGGTATCTGTTGGTGTCCTTGAATTTGGGTCATTCACATTTAGTGATCCTGGTCTCTTATATTTTTGGAGTGGTCTGGAGTTGAGAAGCAAGGCTGAACTTTCCACACCTAGAATACCTAAACAGAAAACAGGGTGGTCAACAGAAAACCACACAAACAGATTTAAACTGAATTCTAAGCCTGTGATTGGAACTGATGAAAGTAACAGCCCTGTAACAAACTAGAATAAAAAAGTGGCAAAGATTTCATGATAAAATATGCCATCTACTGGCATGCAAGCAGTTGCCACAGTTTGATAAAATGACCCAAATGCGGTCTCCAAAAATCCTTTCAACTGCTCCAGACTTCTGAGTTCAAATCCTGGCCTCATCTTTGTGTGTCCCTTCAGGTGCTCCATTGTTTCCTCCAGTATAACAAAGCCATGCAGGTCAAGGCGCTTGGTGATGCCCACTTGTCATCGAGTGAGTTCGCACTGTGATGGGCCAGCACCCCACCCAGGGCAATCATTACACCTGCTGAGGCAGGCACCCCAGAACCTTGAACTGAAGTCAACAGACTCAAAAGTTGAATGGACTCTCCTCTGAAATCTGCAAGTTATGTTTGTCTGCTGTAAGTTGTATACATGTCGGTTCTCTCACTTTTTTCCTCTGTGATTTTTTTATGGCTTTTATTCATTCAATTCCAATTCCCACAAACTTCTTTCAGCTGCTCACAAACTCATCATTGTAATGAATATAAATTGACTAATTTTGTATTTTGTTTTATTCTTCTGGTATAATAAACAGACACTTTTGCCTCTCCTGTATATGCTTTAGCAGTTATGTTTCCTATTTAAAGCAATTTTTTTGAATTCAGAAAAGCGAGTGATAACTGCACCCATTGCTTTATCCTTGTCTAAAAGAACATCTCCATTAATGTGGTGCAAGCAAGTCTATATTGGCAGGACTGATGCATTACAAGGGGTTAGGCAAACAAAACAAAAAAACTGTTACCACTCTCAATAGCATGCAGGTGTTCTTGCTTGATGTTTAATTTCCCTATTTTTAATATTTCTTATTTGACTGATGCCTCTATACAAGGCAGCTTGTAACATCTGAGATACAATCGGTTACTTTTTATTTGTTTTTCCAGTTGGAGCACAGACTGGGTCATTAACTTCCTCGTGGTCACACAATGTCAGTACCAGGATTTGCAGCCCTAAGCCTTGACCACTGCACTGCACTGCACTGCCTAAGTCCCTCGATGTGTTCAAGAAGCATTTGCAGACTCTTTTGTTTGGTGAATTTCTGTCTTACTGATAGTACTGTTAGGATTTGTTACTTAGGAATTGTAACTCACTTGTACTTTGTTCTGAGCTCTTCACTTGTGACTATGAATTTTGTATCTTGGTCCTGCAGCACTTGTCCACAAGCATTCCCCAAGATTGATGTTTGCTCAATTATGTAGACCTCTTTTGTAAGTTACTTTGGATAAAAGTGTATGCTAAGCAAATGTAAACATGCTGCCATGATCTGTGAGTATCATAACCTTACCTAAATCTGTTTTCCTTGACTGAAAAAAATCTATGAACACAGTTTACTTGACTGCCTAGCATTAGGAGACATCTTAAATTCCAAATGCTGAGGACATTTATCAATAAGACTGATTAATATTTCTTCAGTGCATCTTTTATTATACTGCACACAAGGAACAGTTTGCAATTCCATTAGTAAGGATGGCTGTTAATATTTTTAAAATGATTATTTCTTCTTCAAACCATGCTGCTGTTCATCCCATAATAGTCAATAGTAATGTATTTTGTGGGCTCTTTTTAAAATCTCTGTTTACATAAATGACTTACCCATTCCTGTTGGTTGCTTTTTGAGACTCCACACTTTCAAAATTGGTTCCCCATTAAGAATGTTACGTTGAAACACACTTGGACCAAATACTGCATTTTTTCTAATGGGGATTTTGCTGCCTCTTGTCTTTAGTTCATTCCTATTGATAGTAATGAAACATTTAATGAATCCACACCTCATGAACTCACACAGAAAGTTATGGCTCAGAAACAAAAAAAAACATATTGGGATGAGATTTACCTGGAAAAATCTCCTGAGGACTTCAAACGGAGATTTCCTTTCTTCTGAGAGTTCTAAGGAGGAGGAGGAGGAGGAGGAAAGCAGAACAGTAAAGGATACTGTGATTGTAACTTGGTATTAATGACAAGTACATTTTAACACTGAGTGCACACATTACAAATATATAATATACATTCTACAATTCTGTCTAATATACTACATATGGTGGCGCAGTGGTAGCGCTGCTGCCTCGCAGTTAGGAGACCTGGGTTCGCTTCCCGGGTCCTCCCTGCGTGGAGTTTGCATGTTCTCCCCGTGTTTGCGTGGGTTTCCTCCCACTGTCCAAAGACATGCAGGTTAGGTGCATTGGCGATTCTAAATTGCCCCTAGTGTGTGCTTGGTGTGTGGGTGTGTGTGCCATGCGGTGGGCTGGCACTGTGCCTGGGATTTGTTCCTGCTTTGCGCCCTGTGTTGGCTGGGATTGGCTCCAGCAGACCCCTGTGACCCTATAGTTAGGATATAGTGGGTTGGAAAATGACTGACTGACTACATACAGTATACATCCATTTTCATTTAACACAGTTTTTATTTAAAAAAAAAAAAAAAATCGAATAATGAATTACTGGGTAACTGTTGTCACACTGGATGTGACACCAAAAATAGCCATGATTAGGAAGCCAGCATATCACAGAGCACCATAACACACACATAACTGTATACACTCACAGTGGCAAATCAAAGTCATTTTCA
Source organism: Erpetoichthys calabaricus (assembly GCF_900747795.2). Classification (NCBI taxonomy): domain Eukaryota; kingdom Metazoa; phylum Chordata; class Cladistia; order Polypteriformes; family Polypteridae; genus Erpetoichthys; species Erpetoichthys calabaricus. Next base: position 127,728,108 of record NC_041396.2, read on the forward strand.
TCTTTGTTAATGAGTTATTGAACTTGAGTGCTCAGGCAGACTTAGGGAAAACATGCAATCTTTGCACAGACAGTGAACACGCCAGGATTCAGACAGAGAAGCTGTGAGGCAATGGTGCTAAGCAGTGCACTACTGGGTTGCTACATCCATTTTTAATCCAGTTCCAAGTCACTGGGGTACCAAATCCCAGTCTAACAGTGGTGTCTAAAAAAACAAATCGGCCCAGATTGAAAGTGTATACACTGCTAGGCACAAATTGCTGTGATGTAACATTATCAAATGTCACAACAACACATTTTTAAACAGAAGACATAAGCCTAAATCAGTGTCTCTTAAGTTATGGGTCGTGACCTATTTTGGGTCATGTGATGTCTGAACTTGGGTTGCACTGATTCAGGAATTACAATAGTACTGAATGAGAAAGATTTACAAAGAAAATCTGCAGAAAGCCTTGTGGTGGGCCGCCATGGGGAAAACAATCTCCCTAGGTGATGTTCAGCGACACTGAAAAGGCAAAGTTGGGTTTGCAAGAAGTTTAAGAAACACTGGCCTAAATGATCGTGAGAAGAACATTCACTCTTACCAGGGCCCAATGCTACAAAATCTCAACTGAATAATTTCTACAGATAACTTTTGCTATCATGTCAATTACTGCTTGGCAAAAAAACCCCAAAAAACAGCCATATTGCAATTACTATCGGGGTTATTGCCGTGAGGATGGTAAGGCAGTGCTGTGCAGTGGTCAGATCAGGTCAAGTCAAATCAAGTCTGATTTACCACATTTAAAAAAACTAAAATGTTGACAAATGTGAATTACAACAAAACCAAATCGAAAATTAAACAAGAGTGGACTATAAAAGGATAAAATAAAAGAAGATAAAAGGAAAATAAAATTAACACATAAACAAAATGCTTGCAACAGTGCAATCGTAAAACTGAACATGCAGTTACATAACTGAGAATATGCAACAGAGTTCTAAAACAGCCCATTCACACAACTTAAAAGCAAGAGAATAAAGTCAATTTTTCATTGAGGGGGCAGGCTGTTCCAGTACTTAAAACACTAAAGCAAAAGCCCTGTCACCCTAAGCTTCAAATATATATGTGGAACAGACAGAAAAAATAGATCAGAAGTCCGAAGAAACCCCTATGATGAATCAAGAAAACATGAAGCTGACCCATGTAAAGCTTTAAAAATAAACAATAAAATCTTAAAATCCAGCCTGTACTTCACAAGGAGCCAGTGGAGAGAAGCCAATATGGGTGAAATGTGATTCTATTTTGAGGCCATTCAAAACTCAGTCGATAGCATTTTGAATTAATTGTAAATGAGACAGAGATAAGAAAACACCAGCACAGAGGAACTTGCAGTATTCTAAGTGGGACAAAGCAAAAGCATGAATAAACTTTTGCAAATCTTTAAAAGACAGTAATGGCATAACTTTAGTGATGGTCCTGTGCTGAAAAAATGTACTTTTAATCTGTTTATCCAATTTGAAACTGGAGTCAAAAATGACACCGAGGTTTGTGACATGAGGCCTCATCTGTGAGGTTAATAGATCCAGGGTGCTTAGAATACTATTAAAACAGGTTGGGTAGCCAAAAAAATAATGTGTTGGGTTTCTGTTTTGATTTGGTTACATGGAGAACATTTGATGCCATCTAACATATAGTATCCTCAAGGCAGCTAAAAAGACAATTGAGGCAAAACAGTAGCATATACAAAGACAAAAACTGGTCCTAGAATGACGTTTGTGGTACCGTGCTGGTAGCAGGGGTTGTGGAATACTGTATGAGGAGTTAAGAAACTTGACACTAAAGGTCCTGCTCCTATAGAAGTTTGTAAACCACTTAAGAGAGGTGCCCCAAATGCTAACCCATTGCTCAAGCCACTCAATAAGAATTGCATGAACAATTGGGTGAATGGCAGCCTTCACATTTACAAAGATCAACAGAGCACACCCTCAGAGTCAACTGCTAGATTCACATTATTTGTCATACTTGGAGGACAGATTCGGTACTGTGGCACAGTCTGAAACGAGACTGAAACTTACCAAGTCAGCAATTTTGATGTAAAAAGGGTTATAACTGAGACAGAATAACTATTTTCAAGGATTTTAGAAAGAAATGAAAATTTGGAGGCAAGGTTAAAGGATTTAATCAGAGGTTAAACTACTGCATTTTAATAAAACATCTAACAGCAACTGCTGTTCAACAACTATTTATAAATAGAGAAAAAAAATGACATGAAACACCACTTTAAAGAAGTAAGCACGTATAATATCAGGGGAACATGAATTTGGCTTGATTTGAGAAATGAGGTAACTCAAGTAAGTTAGAGGCACTGGCTGAAACTGACTGAAGACAGCAATTTGTGATGAAAAATGCCCCTTTAGAAGAAGGAAGAATGTTAGATCCAATATGATCAATTCTACTAATTCAAAAAATTGAGAAATCATTCCAGAGAACACAAAACACTGCTGAGGTTCATTGATGGATTAGGTCATTAACAATGCTTTATAGAATTTGAGATTTGTGTCAAATATTAGAAATAATATCAGAAAAATATTTTGTTCTCAGTGTCTTAATAGCCTCCTGATATTTGCCCAGACAGTCGTTTAGAATGTTATAGGATATCTGATTTTCTTTCCATTTCTTCTCTGCCTCTCCAAAAGTCCCCCTGAGTGAACGAGTGGCCATGGCTGTATTTTTCTCTTTTGCTTTCTCATTTTTAGAGGAACTATAGAATTCTGAATGTCTATAAAATTATAAGAAAGAATCAACTGACCAAATCTCAGAGCAGCCCTGTAGGCATTAAAGAAGTGATTGGTAGTAGAAGAGTTAAAAAATGGGAGTAAGATATTGGAAAAATAATACTAGGAAGTAAGCACAGCAGACTAGCATCGAAAACATGGATCTGTTTTCCATGATTTGAATCTCACACATGGCCATTGTCTATGTGGCATTTGCATGTTCCCACAGGTCTCCACTGGCTTACCTTCCACAATCCAAAAGATCTGTAAGCAAGGGTAACTGGCGACTCTAAACTGGAGACCAATGTAAATGAATGGGTGGGTGCACATGCCCTGTTATGAACTGGCATTGTGTTCATCAGATGTTTCTTGGTTTTTGCCCAGCATTACTGATAGCCTCTGGACCTTTTCCAGCCAGAATTGGATTAAGCAAGTTTGTATGCATGTTATCGTTGTGTTTGGATTTTAATTAAATCCTTAAATGGCCTTTTCTTTCAAGTATTATTCTATGCTGAATATATTCTTATTTTAAACAATGCTTTTCATGAGTGCATCATCATATGATGCAATACAGGTGTAATACAAGACCAGTAAAACAAAGAGAAACTATCAAAAACTGGGCAGAGCCACCACAAGTCAAGACTAAAACAAAAAAACAACAAAAAAATTTGCAGAACCTAGCAGCATGATGGTAGAAAAAGTGTAAGGACAGTAGCAGATGCTGTAATCCAGCTGAAATGATGAATATTTCTGTACTGGATTTGAAAAGTCAGGGGTAGGATTTATTCATAGGTTAGAAAAAAAGGTGTAACATTCATTTAGTACAGTCAAGTGTGACTCTGTAGCTAGTGACAGCAGGCATTGACTTAACATTGGTGTATCTAACACAGTTGAGATTGCACATTTGCAGATAGCTGGATTTACCAATAAAGACACCATCCATAAGGAACAGGAGACGAAAGTATCATTGCATTATGGGCATTTCAGGTTTGTCTAGGTGGCCTACAGTATTAAAGGTAGCAGTAAGGACAAACTTTCCGGGAGCGGGGATCAGGAGTGAGGAGAAGTTCATACAAAATGTACAGTGCATCCAGAAAGTATTCACAGCGCATCACTTTTTCCACATTTTGTTATGTTACAGCCTTATTCCAAAATGGATTAAATTCATTTTTTTCCTCAGAATTCTACACACAACACCCCATAATGACAACGTGAAAAAAGTTTACTTGAGATTTTTGCAAATTTACTAAAAATAAAAAAATTGAGAAAGCACATGTACATAAGTACTCACAGCCTTTGCCATGAAGCTCAAAATTGAGCTCAGGTGCATCCTGTTTCCCCTGATCATCCTTGAGATGTTTCTGCAGCTTAATTGGAGTCCACCTGTGGTAAATTCAGTTGGTTGGACACGATTTGGAAAGGCACACACCTGTCTATATAAGGTCCCGCAGTTGACAGTTCATGCCAGAGCACAAACCAAGCATGAAGTTAAAGGAATTGTGTGTAGACCTCCGAGACAGGATTGTCTCGAGGCACAAATCTGGGGAAGGTTACATACAAATTTCTGCTGCTTTGAAGGTCCCAATGAGCACAGTGGCCTCCATCATCCGTAAGTGGAAGAAGTTCAAAACCACCAGGACTCTTCCTAGTGCTGGCCGGCCATCTAAACTGAGCGATCGGGGGAGAAGGGCCTTAGTCAGGGAGGTGACCAAGAACCCGATGGTCACTCTGTCGGAGCTCCAGAGGTCCTCTGTGGAGAGAGGAGAACCTTCCAGAAGGACAACCATCTCTGCAGCAATCCACCAATCAGGATTGTATGGTAGAGTGGCCAAACGGAAGCAACTCCTTAGTAAAAGGCACATGGCAGCCCGCCTGGAGTTTGCCAAAAGGCGCCTGAAGAACTCTCAGACCATGAGAAAGAAAATTCTCTGGTCTGATGAGACAAAGATTGAACTCTTTGGTATGAATGCCAGGCGTCACGTTTGGAGGAAACCTGGCACCATCCCTACAGTGAAGCATGGTGGTGGCAGCATCATGCTGTGGGGATGTTTTTCAGCGGCAGGAACTGGAAGACTAGTCAGGATAAAGGAAAGATGACTGCAGCAATGTACAGAGACATCCTGGATGAAAACCTGCTCCAGAATGCTCTTGACCTCAGACTGGGGCGACGGTTCATCTTTCAGCAGGACAACGACCCTAAGCACACAGCCAAGATATCAAAGGAGTGGCTTCAGGACAACTCTGTGAATGTCCTTGAGTGGTCCAGCCAGAGCCCAGACTTGAATCCAATTGAACATCTCTGGAGAGATCTTAAAATGGCTGTGCACCGACACTTCCCATCCAACCTGATGGAGCTTGAGAGGTGCTGCAAAGAGGAATGGGCGAAACTGGCCAAGGATAGGTGTGACAAGCTTGTGGCATCATATTCAAAAAGACTTGAGGCTGTAATTGCTGCCAAAGGTGCATCGACAAAGTATTGAGCAAAAGCTGTGAATACTTATGTACATGTGATTTCTCAGTTTTTTTATTTTTAATAAATTTGCAAAAACCTCAAGTAAACTTTTTTCACGTTGTCATTATGGGGTGTTGTGTGTAGAATTCTGAGGAAAAAAATTAATTTAATCCATTTTGGAATAAGGCTGTAACATAACAAAATGTGGAAAAAGTGATGCGCTGTGAATACTTTCCGGATGCACTGTAATAAAAACTATGTCAGTGCTTTGTTGAGGTGGCAAACCTGTCTAGGAAGGCAGAAACACAAGGTTGTCTATTATTTGTCAGAAAGTAGAGTGGAAATAAAACAGGAAACTGAAAAGTTTTATTCAAGAAAAGATGATTTGAGAATGGATGAATACAAGTTCACTAAAATGGAAGAATCAAGTATTGGTGTCTTTGGGGACAGAGACAAACTTAGTAAGTTTGTAGGCACCAAAAAATTGAGTCGTACTGAAGAATCAGAATATTTTTGTAATTAGAATTTCATTGGTGAGGAGATTTTACTACACAAACTAATATATTTCCTTCTATATTAAAATAGGCCTTTAAAAACACTGGTTGATCCTCAGGGACTGAGTGACCACGGGTTGTCAGCTGCATATTGAGTCATGATTTGTGATCACAATACATGAAAGGCTGGATGTAAAGCTGTAGACTGGAATTCTCAGTTGAGGAACATATCAGGAATAACTCAGCATTCATACACAGGAAACACAAAGACTCAAAAGGGAAAAAGCAAAGCTGAAGTTATTAAGCCGGCAAAAATCAAAAAAACATGAAAAATTACTATGACAGTCAGTAAATGCCAAGACATTAAGACAAGAAGATATCCAGACTAAGCAAATAAGCCATGTGAAGGGATTATATATTTTTGTTTCATTATTGTTTCAGCCTGCAATTTAGAGGTCATTGGCAGTAGATTCCTTAAAGTAGCCTAGTCTTGACTAGTATACAGTATTTCCTTGGATTCAGGGGTACACAGTAAATGGAAGCTGGTTGTGGTTTCTTGGAACAAGGTTGAAGGGTTGCAAAAGAAAGAATATTGGAATCTGGGAACAAGGCTGAAAGGGGCTTCAAATGAAAGAATATTATTTATGGAGGAAAAGAAATGGGCACAGATAATGAGACCAAAAAGACTGTTAGCACAGACAATTCCTTGAGAATGTTTTTGCTTTTTATACAGTACGTTATGACGTTTTTTGTTTAGACTTGAGAATGAGTTAAATATTACTGAAAATGGTCTTGCATGGTTTAAATCGTAACTTAAGGACCGACAGCAATTTGTTGCTGTTGGTAAATTTAGGTCTGACCCATCTTATTTGTTTCTGGGTGTCCCTCAGGGGTCAGTTCTTGGCCCTCTGCTCTTTGTCACTTACATGCTTCCTCTCGGTGCCATTATTAGAAGGCATTGTCTACAATTTCATTGTTATGCTGACAACATACAGATTTATTTAAACATGGGGTTTATGCAGACATTACCTACTCCTGCACTGGTTGACTGTTTGGCTGACATCAAACACCGGTTGTCTGAAAACTTTCTCAGACTGAACAGTGAGAAAACTGAGACTTTAATTACGGCATCTCCAGGAACTTTAAAAAAAAACAGACAACTTCTCAGTAAAAATCCTGGGCTTTATTATATCCTTGTCTACACAGGTTAAAAATCTTTGTGTTATTCTTTATCCTACACTTTCCTTTGATCCACATATTAATAATATTACCAAGATTGCCTTTTTCCACCCTATGCAAGATCTTTAAAAACAAAAGAATATTTTATTTAAGGTCAAAATTTAGTTTTTAAATATTGGATTTTTTCTCTTAAGTCTGATCCCAATTTTTATAAAATTGAAAACTGTTTATGGCCTTACCTTTATTTGTAAATGAAGTCCATGCGCCTATCCTTCTCCATGAAAATTTCAGTCACTTTCTTGTAAAAGTCCTCCTTATTTTCCTTTAGTTTTAAAAATCTTAATCTTTCATTTTGTCAGTCAGTTGGAACAAAAAAATAAAAATAAATGGACCACTGTAGCGCACTTGACTTTCTGATATCGCTAACTTACTGGCGCTCAGAGCCTCTGCGCAGAAGAACAGCAGCAACAAGCACCTTTTGGACTCACATCTGCCCCCTTTGGTGCGGCACGTTACTGTCTACCTCAATTTGTGCCTTTTCACTGAGGTTTTACGTCCGATCAGCAAGACTAAATATGTCACACACATTCATTAAGGGTATTAGCCAGACTATGAAAAGTCAGGGTGTATAATAAAAGTGTCTACGAACATTATATTGGCGGCATACTTAGAGACAGCAACAGGCACGTGCCAATTGCATGCATCAGCCCAGTGTGTGAGGGAGAGTGCAGTCTGAGATGAAGTTCTGCTCGTCTTGTCGCTGCTGCACCTCATGTTTCTCCCCTGTATTTGATCAGGAAATTTGCAAATTCAGCGATTTTGACTGTAAAAATTATCAAAATTATTGGAATCATACAGAAAGCAAATTTATAGCAAAGAGCAGTGGACAAATTTATTTTATGTAATCATCATTAGTTTTTTTTACTTATCATGATGACAGGTGAGACCGCATGTCCCTGTATGAAGTGCCAGAGAAGTTCTGGACTTCCACTAAGTACTGATCCAGCTGGTCCTGCATTGAAACGCTGAGACTCTTTTCTTCTTCTCGCATGCTACATTTGTTTTATTATCATCTGCGCTGTAATTAAAGTATTTCCATAAGTTACTTTCTCACTTTCTGCCCGCAAACATCTGTGCAAAACTCGCCATCATCAACCACAAGTGCTTACTGCTTCAACCCGACGAGCCAAATGTGCTCAACAAACAAACAATGGTCCTTTACGGAAGTTGCGCCCCATAACTATAGTAAGCCCAAGGTACAAGATCACTGCATAGCGAACAGCGCAATGTAACTGAAGGCTTAGGGAAACCTACAAACAAACCCTCTACACGACTGAACTGGATTGAACGAAAATGCTATTGCTGTTTTTTTTCATTTTTACTCAATTTTCGTTCTCGTTTTAGTTCGTTCACATATCACTAATTTTTATTTAGTTTTAGTCTCTCTGTTTGCTTTAATTTCAGTTCTCGTTCTTGTAAAACGAAAAACAATATTTTTAGTTCTAGTTCTCCTTTTTCGTTATGAAAATATCACCGGTAGAACCTCCTGAAATTTGTCAGTAAAGAGTCAATAGGTTCTGCTGAAAGCCTAACCTGTGTTTTATCCAAACCATGAAACCTTGATATCTGTGTGTTTAGCTTATAAATGTGTATTCAGAGCGTGAGGCTTACAAACACTTGTAGAGTGGAGCTGTGGTACTAGAGTAGCTTTAGGAAAAAGCTCCACTAATGAAGGGTCATGTTTTTAACAGTGGCTTATATGTGCATTTTACTGAACAGGTTTTATGACTACTTCTGTTATACTACATATCCATTCATCTATCCAAAGTCAGACCAACATCTGGCTAACTGGGGACTGGGGCTAGGACCTAGCCTGGAACGGAAGACAGACTTCCTGCTCTGAAAAGATGTCTTAAAAATGTCCAGTTCTCATCTACTGACCCAGATGCAGATAACCTTAAATCCTCATGGATTAGTTGATACAACCAAGACATTTCATTGCAGCTGTGTACTGTTTTAGGGTAGTGTAGCTGAGGTACAGCTAGCAGTTTTTAAGGTTAGCCTTAGCAAGCCATACACTACTGCTGTCACCATCTACATAACTTTGAAATTATTCCATGGATGCCACTTGGTTAGAGTTCGCAAAGACTCTCTGAAGACTTTATGTGAAGGATGCTAACCCGTTTTTAAATGACTTTGAATGACTTCCTGCAAAGAATGTAAACAGAATGCTTTAAACATTGGTTGACAACAAACTGAACAAGTAGGAGACTAAAATGGATTTTTAACTTGGTGAATGAGGAAAGTCTGTTGTCTGTTATAAGCACTGAGTGATGGTATTGGGCAAATTTGTCTTTCTTTTTAAAAGCTTTAGCGCAAACAATGCTGCAGCATCTGAGACTGTTCCATTTTTTATGAAGTGCTATAGTGTTTTAAAGGGTATGAAGTGAAAGCCCTTGTGCAAGCACATCAAATGAAAAAGTCAGACAGAAGTATAATAAAGGAATATGAAACATTTAGTAAAAGAGAGGCTGAAGGTAATTTTGCAGAGAACCAAAGAGGCCAAGTTAAATAAACATTTTAATTAGAAGGCAGAATAAGAATAGCTAGCTAGTGCTTCTTTTAAAATGAGAGCTGTCGGGAGTTGGTCTCATCTGTTACAGGAGATGGACATCTGAAGCAGAACTCCGTTAGCAGTGGTGTTATTTTTTCTCTAATTTTTTTATTATCCCGCAGTATCCTGTATTTACCCAACCCAAGTAGGTTCTATTACAGTATATTCAAGCATATATAAACATGAGCACCAAGAAAGGGGCTCAGAAAGAAACAGAAAAGAAATATAAAGCTACATCCAAGCCTAGACAGGCATCAAGTCCAAGTTCAAGGTACAATCTGACCTGGAGCAGACAGGTGAAAGCACAGATTTCCTGGGACCCAGGGCTGCTGCATCACCTCCAGCCGAGAGCGAGTGTGCAAGTGATTCAGGTCATGATAGCTCATCGATTCCAGAAGATTCATTGAAACTGAAAATGGCCTTGCCTTCCACGTTCTCATCTACTCCTCGCGAGCCGGGAACATCGACTTGAACTGGGCTTGCCACTTCACCCGCGGAGCATGAAGGCCGAAATGATCTGTCTGAACTGAAGGTAATGATCACTGCAATGGCCACCGCTCAAGACAGAAAGGAGCTCAAGAAAGATATAAAGAAAGAAATAAATGATATAAGGAAATAAATAAATGACATACACATGACAAATGAGAAGCTGTGGCAGGATATTAAAGACCAGGAGAAATGTGTAAATAATCTATTTGAAGCAGCCTTTAAAAGGTATGCTGGAAAAAATTGAGAAACAAATTCAGGAAAATGTGTCTAAGTTTGAGAATAAACTTAGAGCACCTGGCGTTCAGTTGGAAGATGTTAAGCAAATTTCAAGACTAAAATTGAAACAGCCTAACATCTGGCATCTGCTGCTGACAGAAAAGCAATGGCTGCAAATTCCAAGTGCAAAAAATTCGGAGACAGATTTGCTGCACTGGAAGATGGATGCAGAAGGAATAATATTAGAATTGATGGTCTCCCTGAGAATCGTGAAAGTCCAAACCCAGTGAAATTCGTAGTTGAACTATTCTCTAAAATAATTAGAGAACACTTTAAATCAGACACCGAGATAGCAGCAGCTTACTGCATACAGGGATCAAATACTTCTAAATCTAGGACTCTTATTGTGCGTTTTGAAAAATTAGCAATCTATTTCTAATCTGTCCTTTTAATCCTTATAATTATAAGTGCCAATGTAACAACAGGCTTCATGGCAATAACTCCTGGGAAAATTGGAAATTAAGGTCAAAGTTGTCTTATTTTCAGTTAAGACTACAAAATGACAACAAAAGTTCAGAAGCAATGTCTCCAAGACCGGACAGTTAACTTTGTGAACTGGAATGTTAAAGGCCTGAATCATGAATGAAAGAGAAAGAAAGTATTCTCTCACCTAACAGGTCTAAATGCTAAAATAGTATTTTTTTCAGGAGACCCACTTATTAAGCAAGGATCAGTTTCTGCTGCACAAAGACTGGACTGGCCAAATATTCAATTCCAGCTTTACAAAGAAAACTAGAGGTGTGGGAATTCTTATACATAGAACAGTTTAATTTGTACTATCAGATGTAGTATATGATCCTGAAGGCATATGGAGAAATGCTTATGAGATAAAGGGGATTATCAGAGAAGGACCGGAACAGAAAAATTCTCTATATGCAGTTGATATGGTATTGTATACAGTATATCAGATCCACAAAATAATGTGCCTGCAGTCCTAACAGCACTAACAGAATTTCAAAAGATTTCCGGTCTAATAATTAATTTGAATAAAACTGTGTTCTCTCCAGTGAATTCACAAGCATACAATATTAGATTGGACACTTTCCCTTTCATCATCACAGATCAGTTTAAATATCTAAGGGTAAACATCACAAGTAAACATAAAGCTCTTTATTAACACAATTTTGCCCTCTGTATGGAAAAAAATTAAACACAACTTGCATAGATGGTCAACCCTTCATCTCACTTTAGCTGGAAGAATTAACATTGTTAAGATGAATATCCTTCCTAAGCTTCTCTTTTTATTTCAGAACATTCCAATATGATTAAATAAAATTTTTTTTAAGGAATTAGATTCAACCATAACCTCATTTATTTTGAATTCAAAACATCCACGTATCCAAAGATACAAAGACCTAAGGCGGAAGGTGGCCTGGCTCTACCTAACTTTCAGTTTTATTACTGGGAAGCAAATACACAAGCTATAAAAACCTGGACATGGACACAAATAGATGAACATACACAGGGTTGCTCCACAATAGAAATAAAAATCTGCAGTACTTCTTTATATTCCTTGCTTTGTACCCCAATAAATAAAAGTTATCGCCAATATACAAACAACACAATTGTGCTTCACTCACTCAGAATATGGAACCAATGTAGGAAGTATTTTAAGATACAGAAGCTTATATCTGTGGCACCTCTGCACAAGAACCACCTTTTTGCACCCTCTCAAACGTACGCAGTTTTTAATGTCTGGAAAACATTTGGGATTAAATCACTTAGAGATCTGTATATAGACAATGTCTTTGCATCCTATGAACAATTACACTCCAAATTTTACTTTCCAGCAACACATTTCTTTCACTACCTTCAAATTAGAAACTTTGTTAAACAGAACCTACCCAATTTTCCTCACCTCCCACTTACCTCTATGCTGGAAAAAATATTGATCAGTCTTGAGGACTCAGACAGCATTTCCGTAATATATAAAACCATTTTACAGTCCCTCCCTTTCAAAGATCCCAGATTACAGTGGGAAAAGGATCTCTCACTCAACATCTCAGAAAAGGAGTGGAAGGTAGCAATGCACAGAATTCACTTGAGCTCCATGTGCGCAAAGCATACAATTATCCATCCATCCATCCATTTTCCAACCCTCTGAATCCGAACACAGGGTCACGGGGGTCTGCTGGAGCCAATCCCAGCCAACACAGGGCACAAGGCAGGAACCAATCCTGGGCAGGGTGCCAATCCACCGCAGAAGCATACAATTATTCGACTCAAAATTATATATTGAGCACATCTGTCTCGTTTAAAATTGACCAAAATGTTTCCAGGGCAAGATCCAACCTGCGAACGCTACAATCAAGTTCCAGTCTCACTGGGCCACATGTTTTGGGCGTGCACCAAATTAACGTCATTCTGGACCAAATCTGTAAATGCCTTTCAGGCAGCCTCGGAGTCACAAACCCTCCTAACCCATTAACAGCTGTATTTGGTGTACTTCTAGATGGACTTAAAGGGGAGAAGGACAAACAAACTGTAATTGCCTTTACTAAACTATTGGCACATAGACTTATCTTGCTCAACTGGAAGAATCCTAACTCTCCTATTCTATGTCATTGTGTAACTGATGTTATATACTATTTGAAACTGGAAAAAAATCTAATTCGATCTGTACAAAACATTTTCAAAACCTGGCAAGATCTAATCAAAAACATTTTAGAATAAGCATTTAAATTGAGGAAGCAGGTTCTCTCCCTTCTTTTACTCCACTTATCTTTATTCATTTATTAATTTATCTATTTACTTATTTTTACTAGCTGAAAATTTTACTCTGCTGACCTAACTCTCTTTCTCTGGGGTGGTGGTTGATCTGTTTCAAATCTATTTTTGTAAAACTTGATATATTTGTATGGAATGTTATTTCATTTTAATAAAATCAATAAAATAAAAATAAATGAATAAATAAAATAAATAAAAATGAGAGTTGTCATCAATGTAACAACATGCATGTAGCAAGTCGAGAGTCACATAACATCACATCTTAACTTATAATAAAATAAAATCACCAATGACAATAAAAAATAAAGGGTTGTAGTATGAGAAATATGAGTTGCAGCATGAGAAATATATACCAGAAATTAATTTTTACAGGCTTCCATCCGCTTTTGACTGCACTTAAACAAGTTTGGGGTTGAGACTGGACAGACATATTTCCTGCTGAATGGCAGGAAAAAAAACGGGACTGTGTGTCAGTCTTTTAAAAGATTTATATATATATATATATATATATATATATATATATATATATATATAGCATACATACATTTATACACATATACACACACAAACACACATATACACAGAGTCGTAAAAACAGGAAAATAAAGGTTACCATTTAGGTGAATCATCTTTAAAAAACAATAAGTCTAGGAGAAAGAGCCAGTAAGATATGCGAAAAATGTGAAAACACTGATATCCTCCATGACGAAAATCAGCTGTAAAATTGAAAATATATTTATGAAGCAAGCTTTTTATTAGCACAGTTTATCAGACTCAGTTCCAATACCTGTGGTGAAACATGTCCAGGCCTGGAATCCTTTTTTATTTGATGATTTTCTTGTATTTGACCCTTTAAATGAAAGCCACTATTGTGGGACCCAGCATGCAAACTAGAATAGCTGAAGCCTAGGCAAAAAAAAAAAAAGAAATGCATTTCAAATAAAAAGAAGCATAAAAAATAACAATACACACAACAAATACATACAGCAAAATAAATAAAGTGTACATTAAACCTGAGTGTTACTTTTTTATGGAATATGTATTTCAGATTAGCCAAAATTTTAAAAATATCATCAAAGCATCAAAAAGGCAAAATAACAGCAATGTAAACCTAATACCCACCCATTATCTAAGGATAAGAGCCCAACTGGGCACCACTGGCTAACAGTACTGGGTAAAGCAGTTAAGAAAACAAGTAAAACAGATTTTTGGTTTCAGCTTGGGTACATTTTCAGTGAAAGGCTTTTGGCTTTAAAATTTTGTCTGATTTTCAATGCAGGTGATGTTATGTTTCTGTGATTGCTTAATTGCCTTACAACCCTGCCTTTGTGAGGTCTGCCATGTTCTAGCTCTCAGTAGGAGTACAGAACAACACAGGCAAATTAAGTAGCAGAGGTTGGCTTTTTTATTCCACTCTTCCACTATCACCAAGAGCCATTTTATCTCCCCTATCTTTTTAAGCATGTTCCTAGGCCTACTTCTGTTGCTTCTCTGTATGCGGAACATATGCTGGTTGAAAGGAGCTCAACCAGGCTGTGGTGACACTAGAAACCAAATGGCTTCCACTTCTTCATGTACAAGACTTTATTTGGAATACTGTTGATTTAATTTTGTGTAATTATTTTCTTTTTCTGTGCCAAATGGAGAGAAAAAACACTGGATCACACCCAAAGTGCAAGGACGTACTGTATTATGGGCTGACAGTAGTGTATAAAGTGATTTTTATCTGTAATGAGAAGGTATATATGCAAAAAACAAAGAAGGCAGAAAATGTTTGTTGTGCACAGTGCAAAAAAGAAAAAAGTAAAAACTTAAGAAATGTTATAAACAAAAAGTTGAATAATAATAATTTGTCATGTACTACAGTTGTTTCTTCCAGCTGACGTAGATGGATAAATATGCAGATCTCTGTTGCTTGCATTTAATTTTACTACTGAACAAGCAACATTTCCAGACACTTGTTAGCATGACTCTTTCAATCTCTCAATTTTCACTGTTCTAATGAAGATAAAGAAATGCTGATGATGGAAGGCATAAGAATAAATCATAAACGTAATTTACCTTCAAGACAAAAATCACCCTGACAGATTTAGTATTTATGTCAATGCAAAGAAAGAAAAGGAGAAAAATCACAGTGGACTACTGTGGATGAACACATTAGTAGCAGGTTAAGTGCTACATACAACTTGCCACCAACCGGTGTAGCCAAAGGGGGTGCCAATTCATTATACTGGATTCAATTCAAGTGCCCCTATGTGAGCATGAAAAGAGCACGCAAACTTCAAGTATACAGTGACTGGGCAAGAAACTGAACACGGGCTTTGATAAAGTACCACCATTAAATAATCATATTACACTAAAACTCACATAAACATATTGATGAGGAAAAGTGGATTTAATGACAGCTGTTATTCTGTAAATAAAACTATTGACTTTTTTGTATTTAACTGGGCTCAGAATTACAGTGTACTGAGCATGCACTAAGTGAAAGGTGCTATACAAAAAACTGAAATGAATTGAATATGTTGATTCAAAAATGAACACTCAGGTTTAAGGGAAAAAGCAGGTGATAGTTAGCTATATATCAAGCATTCAACAATGTCTAAACAGCTAGTAAAAGAATTAAACAAATTAAGAAAAAAGAATAATGAGATCTCAGACTAAAGCAGGGCAATGACATTACTGAATTTCATAAATCTTGATAACCCTCATGTCTTAATATCTTCAATGTATTATACAATTATTTCATGCACTGTACTCTTTTTTTCATGGAGCACAGTTCAGCATTAACATTTTTATCCTTGGCAGGGACTACAGGAGACTACAACACTCTGAGAGTCATCACAGCACAAGCCTGGATAGCAATATAGCTATAAATAGTAAAACATTGCTAACTACTTTGTAAAAATGGGGAAAGATATTAATTTTAATTTTTAGAGACCATTAAATGTAGAAAAGGTATAAAAATGTAAAGAATGCCATTATATAATCTGAATAACTGTGTATAACAATGTGAGTATAAACCATTCAGAATGAAGTGGTTTTCACTCATTGACAGTTTACATATCAAATGTCTTGATCTGTCAGTTTCTGATACTTTTATCTATTTTGTTGCCCAGCAATGCATGTTACAGCATGTTTTTACTGAGCTGAAGTGGTTCAACACCTTACAATTTATAAGGCACTCCTAGTGAAGATAGTTAGGATTGGGCATATGTGACAGGTGAGAACAACAATGTTTGATGGATTAAGAGGTTATGTCAATACTGTAGTTCAACAGGTCATTTAAAAAATAATTCTGCACTGTACACACTCTAGTGGACAAGGTATTATACTTTAAACAACAGGACTGTGAGTTTAGTCTAAAAGAACCTTATGTATTGTGTCATTCTGAGCATTCAATCGTCAAATAATATCTAAACATTTCAGTACAATGCCTTGGAATGGTGATAACAATACAAAAACACTACATAAAATACAGGTTGCTTGTATTGCAGGAAAAAACTACATTCATTAATTATTCAGGCTGTACCTCTTTGAAAACTTATGTAACTGTCCCTGCAATCAACAGCACAAGTAGAATTACAAGATGTTACAGATTCTGTGAGACCCTTCACTTATGTTATGCTAAGGAATCAATTACAAATGTAAATTTCGAAATGTGAAAAGCATATAATAGTCGAATAGTTGTTTTGACTATGTGATTAAATCAGTCAATGTTCATATAGGAAATCATGCCAACTTTGTAATCTTTCCATTAATCAGTCCTCCCATTTTTCAGGTGATTCCTGGTCATGTAAAAAAAAAAAAAAAAAAAAAATCTGAAAGACTGCCAATAGTACAGTGCTGTGCAAGTCTTAGATCACATGAGGAAGTTTTTGTTACAGCAAGTTATCTGTGTAGGCACGGAATATTTACTTTCTACCAACAAGAAAGAAAGAAAGAAAGAAAGAAAGAAAGAAAGAAAGAAAGAAAGAAACTTCTGACTTGTCCATGGTGCACAATTGAGTATTTTTATGATATGATCTTCATATGGCATCATAAAGAATATTGAAGAACTGGGCAAGTTGAAGACAAACTAAAACACCCAAAAAGCTGTCCACCTTGTGAATAGTGCATAAAAGTTAATTGTTCACAGACAGAAGGAAATCCAGTGTAGCAATTGCTTATCTGACACCTAAGTGCATACTTTGACTGAGTTACTAAGGTATAAAAGAAATGGTTTCACACAACATCCCAGTGGAAATATAACAGAAGTGATTACAGTACACAAAAGACCATAAAGTGACAACTAATGGTAGAATGTCTTGTGGAGTCCAAACTTAAAATTTATGTTAAAAGAGGAATTGGGAAGAACTCCCTTAGTGCCTGTCTGTAGTAGTAAGTGAAGAATGGTGTTGGCTCAATAATAGTCTAGGAGTTAATTTCAACTAAAGATGTAGGGGATCTGTTCAAAACTGTATGGGTAAGACCTACTTGGAGTGGAAGTCTACCGATGGAACACTAACAGTTTGTGGAATCACTTGGACACAGCAAACAACCAAAAATAGTCACGAGAAAGAGTTAAAGAAACACCTGCAAGAAGCCTGGAAATATTTAACACAGGACTACCTGAAAAAATTATACAATAATTACATCAGAATGTCAATGCAGCATTCCAAATAATGACTCGTTTCAAAAACGTTGGTTTTTATGGTATCAATTTAATGTTATATGCTGTTTTGACTAGCAAATAAATCTTTTACTGCTTAGATAAGTAGCTTTAAAAGGACTTTTTTGGATGGTCAAAGTGTTTGTACAGTACAGTAAGTGGAAGAGATAAATTATGTGAAGCCACAAACCATATAAATGTATATTCACCTTATTAAATCTATGGAAGATTATGTGAAGTGTGAAAATAAAAATTGTTACTAAAACTATAGGACCTGACTTTTTTGCTTGTTTATAACAATGATGGCTAATGGCAATACTATGGTAATTAAAGTTCTTCAAACAACATTAAGAACATAAGAAATCTGACAAACAAAAGGACAAACATTTAATCCATCAAGCTCATTTGTTTAGCTAGGTTAAGCTCCTCCATTATCTTATCCAGATATTTCTTAAAGGTAGACAAGTCTTCTGATTCAACAACATGTCTTGGCAGTTTTTTCCAGATTACCACAACCCAATGAGTAAATACAGGTACATCTCAATAAATTAGAATATCATTGAAAAGTTAATTTATTTCAGTAATTCAATTCAAAAAGTGAAACTCATGTATTATATAGATTCATTACACAGAGTGATATATTTCAAGTGTTTTCATTTTGCTGATTATGGTTTATAGCTAATGAAAACTCAAAATTCAGTATCTCAGAAAATTAGAATATTGTGAAAAGGTTAATATTGTAGACTCGTGGTGTCACACTCCACTCTGCTAATTAACCTAAAACACCTGCAAAGGTGTCCTGAGCCTTTAAATGGTCTCTCAGTCTGGTTCAGCAGGCAACACAATCATAGGGAAGACTACTGACTTAACAGTTGTCCAGAAGACAGTGATTGACACCCTCTACAGGGGGGGTGGGGGTCTGGGGTTTAAGCCACAAAGTGTACATTGTACATTCACAGAGTGCTGTATCCAAGCATATTAATGGAAAGTTGAGTGGAAGGAAAAAGTGTAGCAGAAAAAAGTTCACAAACAACAGGGATAACCGCAGCCTCAAGAGGATTGTGAAGCACAGCCCATTTAAGAATTTGGGGGAGATTCACAAGAAGTGGACTACAGCTGGAGTCAGTGCTTCAAGAGCCATCACAGACAGACGTATCTGGGACATGGGCTACAACTGTCACTTTCCTTGTGTTAAGCCACTCCTGAACTAGAGATGTCAGAAGCGTCTTACCTGGGCTAAGGAGAAAACGGACTGGACTGTTGCTCAGTGGTCCAAAGTCATCTTTTCATTTTAAAGTAAATTTTGCATTTCATTTGGAAATCAAGGTCCCAGAGTCCGGAGGAAGAGCGGAGAGGCACAGAATCCAAGTTGCTTGAGGTCCAGTGTGAAATTTCCACAGTCAGTGATAATTTGGGGAGCCTTATCATCTGCTGGTGTTGGTCCACTGTGTTTTATCAAGTCCAAAGTCAACATAGCCGTCTACCAGGAAATTGCAGAGCGCTTCATGCTTCCCTCTGATGACAAGCTTTATGGAGATGCTGATTTCATTTTCCAGTAGGACTTGGCACCTGTCCACACTGCCAAAAGTACAAATACTTGGTTTAATGACCATGGTATCACTGGGCTTAATTGGCCACCAAACTCACCTGACCTATGCGGTATTGTCAAGAGGAACATGAGAGACACCTGACCCAACAATGTAGACGAGCTGAAGGCCACTATCAAAGCTCATGCCAAAGGAGCCCTGACCAAGTATCGGCTGCATACATGGACATACTTTTCAGTAGGCCAACATTTCTGTATTAAAAATCTCATTTTTTTTATTGGTCTTATATAATATTCTAATTTTCTGAGATACTGAATTTTGAGATTTCATTACCTGTAAGCCATAATCAGCAAAATGATAAGAAATATATATTGGTTTTTGCAAATTTATTAAAAATAAAAAAACTGAGAAATCACATGTACATAAGTACACATGTACACAGCCTTTGCTCAATACTTTGTTGATGCACCTTTGGCAGCAATTACAAGTCTTTTTGTATATGATGCCACAAGCTTGGCACACCTATCCTTGGCCAGTTTCGCCCATTCCTCTTTGCAGCACCTCACAAGCTCCATCAGATTGGATGGGAAGTGTCAGTGCACAGCCATTTTAAGATCTCTCCAGAGATGTTCAATCGGATTCAAGCCTGGGCTCTGACTGGGCCACTCAAGGACATTCACAGAGTTGTCCTGAAGCCACTCCTTTGATATCTTGGCTATGTGCTTAGGGTCGTTGTCCGGCTGAAACTTGAACAGTCGCCCCAGTCTGAGGTCAAGAGCGCTCTTGAGCAGGTTTTCATCCAGGATGCCTCTGTACATTGCTGCAGTCATCTTTCCCTTTATCCTGACTAGTCTCCCAGTCCCTGCCACTGAAAAACATCCCCACAGCATGATGCTGCCACCACCATGCTTCACTGTAGGGATGGTATTGGCCTGGTGATGAGCGGTGCCTGGTTTTCTCCAAATATGACGCCTGGCATTCACACCAAAGAGTTCAATCTTTGTCTCATCAGACCAGAGGATTTTGTTTCTCATGGTCTGAGAGTCCTTCAGGTGCCTTTTGGCAAACTCCAGGCGGGCTGCCATGTGCCTTTTACTAAGGAGTGGCTTCCGTCTGGCCATTCTACCATACAGGCCTGATTGGTGGATTGCTGCAGAGATGGTTGTCCTTCTGGAAGGTTCTCCTCTCTCCACAAAGGACCTCTGGAGCTCTGACAGAGTGACCATCGGGTTCTTGGTCACCTCCCTAACTAAGGCCCTTCTCCCCTGATTGCTCAGTTTAGATGGCTGGCCAGCTCTAGGAAGAGTTCTGGTGGTTTCGAACTTCTTCCACTTATGAATGATGGAGGCCACTGTGCTCACTGGGACTTTCAAAGCAGCAGAAATGTTTCTGTAACCTTCCCCAGATTTGTGCCTCGAGACAATCCTGTCTCTGAGGTCTACAGACAATTCCTTTGACTTCATGCTTGGTTTGTGCTCTGACATGAACTGTCAACTGTGGGACCTTATATAGACAGATGTGTGCCTTTCCAAATCATGTCCAATCAACTGAATTTACCACCGGTGGACTCCAATTAAGCTGCAGAAATATCTCAAGGATGATCAGGGGAAACAGGATGCACCTGAGCTCAATTTTGAGCTTCATGGCAAAGGCTGTGAATACTTATGTACATGTGCTTTCTCAATTTTTTTATTTTTAATACATTTGCAAAAATCTTAAGTAAACGTTTTTCACATTGTCATTATGGGGTGTTGTGTGTAGAATTCTGAGGAAAAAAATGAATTTAATCCATTTTGGAATAAGGCTGTAACATAACAAAATGTGGAAAAAGTGATGCGCTGTGAATACTTTCCGGATGCACTGTATATACGAGTTTCACTTTTTGAACTGAATTGCAAAATAAATTAACTTTTTAATGACATTCTAATTTATTGAGATGCACCTATAAGTGCTTCCTGGCCTCAGCCCTAAATGCATACACTTTCCCTTAATTTCCACTAATATCCTCCAGTATGTGATGCACTCTTAAGTTGAAAGGGTCCATTAAGAACAGATACACTTCCATTACCAGTCACTTTCAGTACCCCTTTATTAAGTGAAGTTACAAATATTAAATTAGATTTAGCAAGTGAATATATATAGTTCAAATCATAGATGATGATGAATCGATGATAACAAACCAACATGATTTCAGCCATAGATGTACGTTTTTTGAGCTTTTTTGGAAATCTGTGCTTGTTTATATTTAAGATAGGATGCAATTTTCCAAAAGGGACATGTCAAACATATCTGGAAATTGTTTTACAAAGACTGGGCAAAAAAATTTAATTGGTCTCTGCCCTCTTTAGCTAATCATGTCCAGAGATTTGTTATTTTTGCTATTAGTAGAGATTAAGTTTTAGCCTATTTATGATTCATTAACCTTAACCTTAAAATATATATTTTAAGTGGTTTTAAGTAGAATTCTGATATTCAGAGTTAATTTTATATTAGATTTCCACTGTTAAGATGCTGAGGTGCAGTACCGTGCTTCTACATGAACTGGAAGATCACTCATCTGATATGGTATTGGAGCTGCCTTATGAAGACACACACCAAAAATACATATAGCTATTTATAAGCTTTTGTTTAAAGGCAATATTTTAGATTTGGACCCTTTATCTTAGGTTGTGTTTTATCCATTTTTAAATCCTTCTGGATTTAAATAACACCTCTGTCAAAGTGAAAGATAACAAAGTCTAAAATTTGACAGAAAAAAATAAAAGTTGCATGAGGCCCATGTTAACTGTATTAATCGAAATAATGTACAAATAAGAGAAATGTTTCATTTTTGTCATGCTGACTCTTGATTAGAAAAGAAGTGTTTACCAACTCAAAAGTGTATGACCTGCACATATAAATATAAAGGAATCTTTTCAGATTTGTATTATATATCTTTATTTAGCCAACCCTATTTTAGTTTTTTATTGCAGTTTTAAGAGAAATCATAACAATGTGTGCAAAATGTCAAAGACTGCTTACATCTTGCCAGTGTGTGGACAGGGATAAAAAGCAGTGTAGAATTTCCATGGACAGTTAAATTAAAACATCATCTTTCATAATTTTTAAGAAATTAACACTAATAATGGGCTAGCTTGCATATTTTTACATATTAGCTGGAAACCATGTTTTTATTATAATTAACAAAAAAGTTACTGGTATTTTTCATTACTAGAAAGTTGCCAATCTTTACCTTTAGGAATATTATTATTATTTATATACAAAGTGCTTGGATATAAATATTTAAATACTGGCTGGACCATAAGACCACAAAATCTATGAAAATGGCTAAATAATTTGACAATATGCTGGGAAATTAAATTCAGGACTTAGCACTGTTTTGAGTGAAGTGTTACAAGTGAGAATGTAACTTTGATTATGGTGTACCTATCAAAGAAACATATTTCATTTTAATATATTGCTTTTATGTATATGTACACAGATAAAATTTGACACCTGCAAACAAGTTTAATTTATTACCAAGCATGTGAAAATAGTATTAGATTAATAATAATGTGTAAGGAAAGTGATACTGAACAGGATTCCTTCAGCCTCTCTATTGCTCTTCCTGAAATATACACTGAAGACAGCACACGACTAAACATTGTGAATCTGCCTTTGACAGTGTGGGCTGTAGTAGTTATGTTAGGCCAAGACATGTTAGGAAACACTTTGGTGGTCTACTATGAAAAAAAAAAAAAACACATGTAAAGCCTGTGAAATTTGTAAAACGGTAAACTGCTATCTAAATCTTTATTGCTCAGCTCTAGTACATAACAGATCACATCTACTGCCCTGGGCAGACGTCTCTAGAACTATTTTGAGGTAGCTGTTTTTACTCATAGAATACCAATCAACCAAGTGTGTTCACACGATTCTTTTTTTTTTCCACATATGTCACTGTCAGTTCATCTCATAAACCCAAAATCACTTACAGTATTCATATTTTTATTGGGGAAAAAAAAGGCTGTGCAAATAAATCTGGGACTTTATCTTTTATTATATAAATTGGCTGTATGATATTGTTTACAAGTGGGACTTTATAATTAAATATGCTTCATTATTTATCGGTTTACCTATCCTTGCATGTACAGACTTTGAATTTATTCTCATTATCTGCAACCTGTAACGGTCAATTGTAATCCTAAACATGATGGTACCTAGCTCTCAATAAGGATGGAAAGAGTTGATTACTTTGTACAGTGAGCTTGAGTATCAGGACAACAACCCACAGAGACATGGATAAAATATGCAAAAAGTTACCAGGTCAACATTCAAAACCAGTCTCCTGAACAGTGAACAGCACCACCAACTGCTATGCCATTGTAAAGTTTAACTACACTCATCTTTACTGGAAAAATAAAGGGAAAGAAGTAAAAATAAAAAAAATGCTGTTAAACAAACAAGGATACTGCCATAAAAATGCTAGCTTTGGCAATCCACTTTTCTGAACTCTTTCCCTTCTTCCACCAAAGCCTTTCTGTTCCTTTCACCTATACCCTTCTGCTCCACTCACTATTCTTAACTCCCCCAGAATCATTTGCCCAGTGCTTTTCCTACCTTCAATCTCAATGCATTTTGTCTGTTTCCCCTACTTTTTTTCTTCCATTTAGTTGTCACAGATGAGGATTGTCATAATTCTACATGTTCTTTTTTGTATATTTGTTCCATGGAATATTGTTCAATTTTGTTTATTAGTTTTTGTTTAACTACAGCATTTTCACTTTCTTGGCTTCTAGGCTACTACAGGTCATGTGTAACTTAATCGGAACCACCCATAAAATTTGGTGATGCTTTATAGTCGGCATCCTAGTGTTGGCATGGAGACAAAAGTCTCCAGCTTTTTATCTGTTACAATCTATTTATTTGATATTTTGGCTTAAATGTAAATAGTGTTTTTTCCAACTTTTCTTTAGATTTTTGCTTTTTTACCCCTCACTTGACCTGTCCCTGCCAACTTTGTTTTTCAACCATTCTGTTGCATGTTTCTGTTGAGTCATCTCCTAATCCATTTTTAAACTGTTCTTTTCAGGACATTCTTCTTTTTCAGTTATAGGCAGCACATGGATGGCTCTAAATACAGGGTGAGCCAAAACAAAATACCACATTTGTCAAGCTCATTGCTCGAGGTAGAGGCAGACAAGTGGGTTGGGGTGGGGGGTCCTTTGATAGGCAATCCCTTGTAGTTTTCAGTCTGCAACATGCCTTGGTCCGGTACACACCGTGCTTTGGCTGTCGAAGCGTTCTTCAAAATCAATGAATCTATCATCACAACGCAACACGCCTTCTGAATGCACTCCTAATGGCGACGCCCCAAATCAGAAAACAATTCTTTAGTGGGTAGCTAAATTTAGACACAGGTACAACAATGAACAGAAAATCTCCAGGCCATCCTCGGACTGTATGAACGCCTGATAAGAACCAAGCTGTAAAGGCATCAATTTTGCAGTCTCTTATAGACATTCAGCACACAAACATGCTTCTGCCTTAGGCATTTCCAACATGTCTTTGAGGAGGATTTTGCATGAGGACCTTAATTTCCATCCATACAAAAAGGATGATAGTGCAGGAACTCACTGAAAGAGACTGGGAGAGCCATAGAGAGTTGTGTGTGAACATTCTGCAAACTGTTCATCATGTTCAGCGACAAGGCACATTTCCATTTGCATGGTTGCGTAAACAAGCAAATCTTTCGTTATTGGGCTGAAACCAACCCTCTTGAACTTCATCAGACTCCTGCACAGTGAGCGTGCTACAGTTTGGTGCACCCGTTGCAGAATTTGTCACTGTATGCCCTTACTTTTTTGAGGAGGGGGGAGAGCAACAGTCCCCATCACTTCTGAATGTTACATTGAAATGCTAGAGAACCTTTTGCGGCCCCAACTAGATCCATGCAAGTTTTGCAGGAGATGTTTCCGGGGAAGCTGATCTCACTCTGTGCAATTTCTTCTTGTGGGACTTCCTCAAGTAAAGGCATACACACACCGACCTCACAACCTTGAAGCCCTCAAGGACGCAGTTTGCCATGAAACAGCCGCTACTCCCCTTGAAATGGCCAAACGAGTCACGCGAGCATTCAGAAATCATCTCGAACAGTGTATTGCTAATGATGGCCACCACCTTGAAAACATAACTTTAAAAAAAATCTGTTTTGTATATCCTTTCTTGTGTCATAATTAAAATTTATTTTATCTTGTAGCGTTTTTGTAGAATAAATGTTTGAAATGTGGTACTTCTCTTTGGCTCACCCTGTCAACTGGCAGCTAAAGGTGCAAAGCAGGCTTTAATCTCCTAAACTTAAACTTACAAGAGTTTGTTCTAGGTTAGCTTCAAGAAGATGCAGGGACTTCCTACTCATTAATATCTGATACTTGTGCACTCACAAATTTCTACAGGATAAATAGGATTGAGTCACACATTTATAAATGTATTTTGAGTTCCCATAAACCTATGAATCTTCTTAACAACTATATTCTGTAAGATTACATCTGATGTCTACACCTCGGATGCCATCTTGATCTTGTCCTCATGTCTATCCATTAGTGCTTTTCTCTCACTGATATAGAATTCTATGTGTCAAGAATCAGTTTTTCTTTTGCTGCAGCATGGGGTTTGAATTTCTAATGGAGATATTTGTCTGATTAATGTTTGTTGTACTTGTTTATCTTAAATGTATTACCTATCAACTCATCAAATCCATGATCATTTAAATCCACATACCTAAAAACTCAAACTGGCATAATTCACAATTCTTAAATACCCATGATCTAAACTATTCTATACTACACAGGATGTCACTGCCCTGCTGCTTGATAAAACACCTAATATATCTCTACTCTTGCAAAATGCATGTTAAATTATCTTTTGGAATTAATTGACTCTTTTGTGGTTACAACTGAGGAAACACAAACAAAACTGTTGCATCTGCTGGACTTTTCCATATTCTCTGTTTAACTATGTAACTTCTTTTATCTTTTATAGACTTTCTGCAAACTCAACACTAAGTCATGTTATTGCAATTCATGTTATAACTATAACCCTAAATAATAACAACATACAGTACATCAGAGTGTAAAATCCTAATATCTTTTAAAAATCATATTCGAAGTCCTTCTACAGCCCACCTGCTACTTGCATTCATTCATCACCTCATTTTGAACAATTTCACCATTTTATTCTGTCCAAATAGCTGCCTGCTGAAAACAATGCTCCTGTTTCTCCAGCCCCTTTTAATTCATTATTTCTAACAACTCCTAACAATTTACTCTACTGAAAGAGACCTCACAATCACAAAAGCAGATGAAAATTTCCTGATTAATTTCTAAACTTCCTCACATAAAATATACATTATAGTTCTTTGTTCTCTTGTTCCAGAACTTCAGACAATTAATCTCTATATTTGATACTGAATGCTACACAGAGCATGGTCTCACTAGTCCAGCTACTAAAGGGCAAAAAAAAGTACAATACAAAATCTTTTCTTGAATGCTATATTTATTGATGAAATACCTTGCATTGCAGTATTGCATTACACATCCCTGCTCTTTCCATCACAAGCACTGCTCTTCTTTCTGGAGGTTTTCTCAGTATCTGCCCCCTTTCTGTAACTATATTGTTTCAGTATGCTCTTTGGCATGTATGAATGGACATGGGAACTAGAACTATATCATATTTGAAAATTATATGACTAACATACAGTATGACAGCTAGAGCTTGTCCACACTCTGAAAAACATGTCATAAGGCATAGAATTGTTATTGAATGGTTCTGGAAACATGACAATTTTTAACTGCTTCAGTGACTTACACAGTCCCTTGATATCAACCCTTTCAACCACCTTTAGGATGAGGTGAAAAGAGCTGTTCACGGCAAGACTATGTGGCCATCAAATTTGTAGCAAATGCACAATGTAGTAATTACTGTGTAGTACACTATTCCTGAACAACATATTCAACATCTTGCAGAATCCATGCCCAATTAATTTGTGCTACTCTAATGGCCAAATAGGTGTACCTAATAAACTAGCATCTCAGTGTATTTATAAAATATGACCTCACCCATCTAAACCCATGTTGACTGTACTGTACATTGTTTTTTAAGTTGTTTTCACTAATTTTCCCACTATATTCTTTAAGCTATAATAAACACTATTAATTTCTTGAGAACTTAAGTAAATATGGACAATTAAGAGTATTTTGAATTTAGCAGGGTTTCTCTCACTGTTGTATTCTCCAAATCATTTAGTACTTCATTAGGGCTCCCTGTAGCCACTAGAAGATCTAAAACTCCTTTACAAGTAGACATTTCAAAAATGTGTGGCAAAAGGTGATTCAACTAAATATCTGATAAAGTATAGAATCCTGAATATGTATGCAACCGGCATAATTTAGTTTTTGAATTGAAGATATCTGATGACAGCTAATTCTACCTTCAAAAATACTACTCTTGATCATGTGACTTTACAACAAAAAAAAAGATGTGTAAATATAATTTGTGTAAATGGGCTAAATATTTGTCAGTGCTGGTGAACTGTCATTTTAAATTACAGTTTATCTATATGTAGGAAGTTTCTTCTAGCTTGAGAGCATGCATGTGTATTACAGCATTATTTCTGAAATGTTAATCAGTCTGAATACAACCATCCTAGTAATCTACCATCTTTCATTACACTTTAAACCTATATAATACAATCTATCTTTCTGGATGAATCTTGCATTCATGATTTTTGAGAAAAAAATGACTGAATAAGGAAAAGAATAGATCATTAATGGAGGATATAACAATAAAAATTCTCAAACAAAAAGACATGGACATATGCTTATATTAAAATGAACAGGACTAAGAAGCACACTGAAAAAATTAATGTGGCTTATGCTGTTTCTCAGACAAGTTTATCTGAATTTCTTTCATTTGTGAAAAATAAAACTCTCTCAGTTTTGCTAAGCTAATAAAACACCTGTACTGAATTAATGTTTGAAAAAATGGCATTGCATTGGTTGTAAGTGTTTTGATGAGCACTTACATTTTTGTACATGTCCCATTTGATATGAAAGAATTTTGGCAATACAGTGACACAGTGCTTAGCACTTCTGCCTCACAGCTCTCTGAAGTTAAGCAAAGCTCTAGAAATTTAAACTAATTATGTCTTAGATAATTATTTTTGTCTTCTGCATTAGTGTGTCAATAGAAAAGAGCACATTTCAGATATGGAAACATTCATATTACAAAAAATTACGTTCTACAAAGAAATGTATGTTTTTGTAAAATGAGGTACCATATTAAGTAATAGAACTATTTTCAGATAAAAAATGGCCCAGTGCATGACAAAACAAAGATAACATACAGGTGATAAAAATCAATTACATAATTGATTGAACCAAACTGATTAGCTGAAAACTGAAACAGGGGTGGCGGCATGGTGGTGCTGCTGCCTCGCAGTAAGGAGACCTGGGTTGGCTTCCCGTGTCCTCCCTGCGTGGAGATTGCATGTTCTCCCCATGTCCGCATGGGTTTCCTCTGGGTACTCCGGTTTCCTCCCACAGTTCAAAGTCATGCAGGTTAGGTGCATTGGCGTTCCTAAATTGTCCCTAGTGTGCTTGGTGTGTGTGTCCTACGGTGGACTGGCACCCTGCCCGGGGTTTGTTCCTGCCTTGTACTGTTTGTTGGCTGGGATTGGCTCCAGCAGACCCCCCTTGACCCTGTCTTTGGATATAGCGGGTTGGACAATGACTGACTGACTGACTGAAACAGGGGTAGATGAAGTCAAACAAGGTAAAGGACAACCAAATTAAAAGGTGAAAGAGCGGAAGATACAACAGTTTAACCTTCAAATTAGTTCTTAAAACATGGGAAGATTGAGTGTAATAATAATACACAAGGTGGTCATCCAGCATTGGTACTGTATCTCTTGTTGGCAGATGGGAGTTTAAAAAGATGCTGTGTAAGCTATTTTGGAGCACAAAAAAACAGCCAAGGCCAAGAATCAGAAACACAGAGGTTGTCTACAGAATCCGAATGCAGAAGACAAGAGCTACACCAAACTGACATCACTTTAAAGTCAAAAGTAGTCCAGCACTGCAGTCACCTCTTTAATCACAGAAACCATTGGAACTTCAAGTACAACCTTCAAAAGTCTGGAGAAGTCTTGTCAAAAATGGTCTTCATGGGAGAGTTGCTGCCAAAAATGCATTCTTCCAAGGTAGAAATAAAGCCAAATAAGTTACCTACGTACAAATACACAAGGACTGGGGTACTGAACAATGGCAGCAAGTGCTTTGGACTGTCAAGTTAAATTATGAGATTTGACTGAAATACAAAACAAGTAAGTTTTTCTCCAGAAACGTTGTAGACTGCTATATGGATGAGTCTACAGCAAAGGCTCCCTGCAAATTTAGGGATGAATTTATGCAGTCAGTAATGTATTAGGAATCACTGGAAGCCACGATTCTGAGAGGTTCAAGCAGATTTTCAACCTTCATACAGTAGCATCAGGAAGGTGTCTAATCATTCCAAACTTCTTTCTGCAGTAGAACTCTGACCTTAAAGAAACTACCAAGATCATAAATAACCATCTTCAGCAAAACATGAACAGAGTTCTGCAGTAGACTGTATAGCATCCACAGTACCTGATCTCAACATTCAATAGGCTGTTTGGGATTACCTTGGAGATACAGAAGCAAGCAAGATGCTTTGCTATGCCTAACACCTTTTTCTACAGTGCTGTAACTTCAAATCCTGAGTTGGTCATAGTTGGAGTGGAGTCTGCACATTTTTCTAGTACCTGCATTGGTTTTCCCCAAGAACTCTAATTCACTCAGACATCTTATGGACATGTAAATTAGTTGGATACTGTAGTAATTTTTGTATACTTTTGTATTCTGTTGTGATACTAGCTGTTCTAGCCAGCTTCAACCGGACGGATGATAACAAGTATTTTACATGGGCAAAATAAATAAAAACCAGATAACACTTATGACACCCTCGGGACAGAAAGACAAGTATTTTTTTAATTATTATTTAGCATTTAGTGCTTATAAGCCCATAAGAAATTTTACTGTGAAATTAAATGCAATTATTTTTCAGCAAAGCATAAAGTTCATAGAACAGTAACGATTAACTCAATAGTTCAGTAATAATACTGAAATATTATAGTACGTGTAGAATGCACCACAATTGTAACAAACAACTTGATTGTGGAGACAAAAATGAGGATAGAGTGACACACATGCCCTTCTAATCCTCTTCCTCTCTGAGCAGTGCTCCTGGCAAAACTCCACGCTATCTCAAGACTTTTGTTAATCCAGGTCAAGCATGTACATTGTCATCATTTGCTTGGTCAGTATTTGCCCTTGACAAAAGCTGAATATGACCTTTTGTTTGTCATAAAAAAGCATTCAGAAAAGAGGTAACACATTTTTGATACAATCACCCATAAAAAGTTATTGAGAAGGTAAAATAACTTTAGGTTAATTATTGTGGTTAACATAAACAACTGAAATTGACATTGCTTTGGTACGCAATCTTTTCTAATTCTTGTGAGGTATAAACTATATCAGCTTCATTTACACATTTGCCTGACATCTTTATCCAAGGTGACTTGCAACATTTACAATATAATTGGTTAAATTTCTTTTGGTTTTCCCAATTGGGGGCACAGGTGGATATAAAAGTGACATACAAGTGACTTGCTCATGGTCACACAGTGTCACTAGCAGAATATGAACCCACAATCTCAGGGTTTGAAGTCCAAAGCATTAACCATTACACTATACTGCTAGTGTTTCATGTTGTGTTCTGTAGATACTGAGGTTAAAAGGCACAAAGGTCCAGCAAAACTGGCAACTTTTAGTGAGGATGTCTCAGTTTTTAATTTTTGTATAAACATTTACATGTAAAAAATAAAAAAAAAATTACAAAATTAGACTGTACCAGAGACAACTGCAACATTTTGCAGAAATAGGTGAGGTGGTTTTCATGTAATGCTCAAACTGACAGAACTTTTATATAGTGTATGCAAATATAACAATAAGGAGATATAACCTCCTGTTGCTCATAAGTGTACTTGATACCAGAGCATCTCAGACTGAAGATCTATGATCGATTTTATTATCATATTGTTAGATCTGTGGCCTCATATTCTTGACACTCGGGCTAAGAAAGGGGCAGAGCTGTCAACTGACTACAACATGGGTAGCCACCAGGATGGACCCAGAAAGCTTAAGCAAGTAGTGAAGTTGGACTAATAATATCTGGTGGAGGCTCTGAAACAGCCTTCCCCGCATCCAAGAGGAAGCTGGTGCCTTTTGAGGTGGCAATTCAAGGACACAATGGTGGACACCACAGTTGAGAGATGTCATCAGGCTGAAGAAGCTGGGCCTCCAGAAGGCCCTCCATGTATGGTTAACATGGGAGACTCCCAAACCAGCAGACAGGTACCGACAGACTAAAACGCCTGTGACCTTAGTGGTCAGAGAAGCAAAACCTCGGTGTGGGAGGAGTTCAGAGAGACCATGGAAAGAGATCATGCTCAAAGAGGTTCTGGCAAACCATCAGGCATCTCAGAAGGGGAAGGTAGGGCTGACCCAGACTGAGGATATAATCTGCTGGTGGAATGAACACTTTGAGGAGTTCCTGAACCCAACAGACATGTCCTCTGTAAAGAAGGCTGAGCTAGATGCTGATGGGGGATCAGTGGCGAGTTCCCTTGGGGAGGTCACTGAGGTATTTTAGCAACACTGTAGTGGTAAGGTCACGGTGGTGGATGAAATCCACCCAGAAATGACGAGGGCTCTGGAAATTGTTGGCCTGTCATGGCTGACACACCATTGTTGCATGGTTGTTGGGAGTAGTTACAGACCGGGGTGGCGGTCCCCATTTTTAAAAAGGGGGACCAAAAGGTGAGTGTTCTAGCAATCAAGGGATCACATTCCTCCACCTCCTTGAGAAAGCTTATACCAGGGTACTGAAAAGGATACTCTGCCTAGTCAAGGAACCTCAGATTGAGAAGAAGCAAAGTCAACGTCAGTGTGAATTTTTTTATAGGGCACATTTAAAACAACATCAGTAATACTGTAGCCAAAGTGCTTTACATTAAAACACACAATAAACATACATAAAATAAATAGAATACAATTAAACACAATACAACCAGCAGCAAATTGAAAACAAACAAATGACTAAGAGGAGGGAACCATCTGTATCACTGAAGGTCACGGAAAGCTAGAAAATAGAAATGTATCTTCAGTCTAATTTTAAAAAGTTCAGTTGAAGGTGACTCCTTAATGTAATAAGGTAAAGAATTCCACAGATGTGGTGCAGCAGCTGCAAAAGCCCTGTCCCCCATAGTTTTGCACTTAGTACGAGGGACCACAAGAGACAACTGACCAGTTGATCTAAGCTCTCTGGATGGCTGATGTATAACACACAATTCAGATAAATAGGTGGGAGTATACCCATGTAGTTATTTAAAAACCAGCAGCAAAATTTAATATCAATTCTTAAACTAACAGGCAGCCAGTGTAAAGAGGCTAAAATTGAAGATACAAAGGAAAACATCCATCCATCTATTTTCCAACCCGCTGAATCCGAACACAGAGTCACGGGGGTCTGCTGGAGCCAATCCCAGCCAACACAGGGCACAAGGCAGGAAACAATCCCGGGCAGGGTGCCAACCCACCGCAGGACACACACAAACACACCAAGCACACACTAGGGCCAATGTAGAATCGCCAATCCACCTAACCAGCATGTCTTTGGACTGTGGGAGGAAACCGGGGCGCCCGGAGGAAACCCACGCAGACACGGGGAGAACATGCAAACTCCACGCAGGGAGGACCCGGGAAGCAAAGCCAGGTCCCCAGGTCTCCCAACTGCGAGGCAGCAGCGCTACCCACTGCACCACCGTGCCGCCCAATGGAAAACATTTTTGCGATAACCAAAAAACAAGCAGGACCATTCTGAAACAATTGCAACCTGCATAGAAGGGATTTACTGTAACTCATTGTATTCTGGGATCAGTGATCAAGCCAAGAAAAGATAAAAGTCATGAGTAACTTTCTCAAGATCCGTAGGAGATAAAAAAAAAAAAAGCCTTAACCTTGGCTAAAAGACGAAGCTGAAAAAGCAACTGTTAACCACAGACTTAATCTGCTTCTCAAAAGAGAGGTTACCGTCAAAAATAACCCCAAGATTCCAAATTTAAGGTCTGCAGAAGTCCACAAAAGAGTCAAGAAGTTCAAAACCTATTTGAGTTTTTGCTGCAAGAACAGTTATCAGCACTTCCTTTTTATTTTGATTTAAACTGAGAAAATTGTCAGTCATCCAGGATCTTGGTTCTACAAGATAATTGTGCAGCCCATTCATTGCAGAATAGAAATATAAACCTGCATGTCATCATCATAACTGTGAAAAGAAATACTAAACTTCCTAAAAATAGCTCCTGTATGATGTATATAGAAAATAAAATAGAACCCAAAAGGATGCATAAGGAACACCAAATTTAACAGGAGCAGCAGACAAAGAGGAATTGAAAGTGTCTACCAATAAGATATGACTTGAACCACTTAAGAGCAGCCCCTTTAAGCCCCACCAGATGTTCAAGCCACAAGAGCAAGATCTCATGATCAATAGTGTCAAAAGCTGAAGAAAGGTCTAGGAAGATGAGGACTGCTGCTCCACCCGAGTCTGTAATAAGTGAGATGTCATTAAATACTTTCAGGCATAATGTGGATTCCATCAAAGCTGTGAAACAGTGGACCAGCTCTTTACTCTTATAAGGATTCTGGAAGGGACACTGGTCTACATGTGTTTTGTGGACATAGAAGAATGCGTATGACAGTGTTCCCTATGGAGGAGCTGGGAGAGTACGAGGTTTGGGAAATGACAGAAAGAACGAGACTGCAGGCACAAGTGGCCAAAATGAGCTTTCTCTGCAGGATGGCTAGGTTGTCACTTAAAGACAGGGTGAGCAGCATAGATATCCGGGAGAGGTTAGGAGTAGAGAAACTGACCGTCCGCTTTGAGATAAGCCAGCTGAGGTGGTTCAGGCATAAAATATGGATGTCTTCCTGCAGGCTTTTTACGGGCAAGTCTAGCTTGATGGAAAACCCAGGGAAGATTGAAGGCCTTGCTGAAGAGGATTATGTTTCTGAGATGGGTTGGAAACAGCTTGGGATCCCATAAAGAGTTGGCAAATGTGACTGGGGAAGGGATTTACGGGCATCATTGTTAAGATGATTTCCCCCATGACCTGGTCTCAGATAAGCAGTGAAAAATGAATAAAAACAGATTCTAAATAAAGCATCTTTCCTTCTGAGCAATTTCAATAAGGCATGCGATTGACTTACTGTCATCTAGCACTACTGATTTAGTATTATTTCAGCCTACAATGGCAACTTTTACTGAGACGGCCTCAGTTTTTAATTTTTTTCTAGATATTTACATATAGAAAATCTAAATTATATTAGCCTATATTCTAATTTAGACTATAACAGAAATAACTGCCAAGTTTTGTAGAAATGTGTGTGATGGTTTCTGTGTGATGCTCTAAGAGACAGATATGTTCATTTATTTATACTGCATCTGTAAAAATAAGTCCAGATGTGCTGCATGTGATGTACATAATACTGCTCTCAGTTCTTTCTGATTAAATGTTCATTCAAATGAAACATAAGTGTTTTTTTTTTTCTGGTATAAAGTCACGTAAACATCTTTTGGCTGGGTTATCTAACTGAATAGACAGAGACCTAAAGATTTTATGCCTTCCTGGTGGTTTATGTAATGTAATGTGGCAGCATTCTCTTTTTTTATTATCAGGAATGATTTTACCTTTTAGTTTGCAACATGAAATATCTGTATGCATACTGCAAATGGTTCAAAGTTAAGTGCTGATTTCATAACTGGTTTCCAACTCTTTTCACACACTGGTGGAGAAAGCGTTCTCTAACCTTGCATTATTATTTCCCACATTTGTTAGCTGATATATCTACACAGCTGGCACATGTACAAGTTTGCAATAAGAAACACTGTGGAGGCAGTGTACCAATCTGGTTATTTGCTAGTGTTTTGCATGACAGGAGTCAGGTATTCTCAAGAGAATATGGAGGTATCTGTGCACTGGGGCACAAGCTCAATTGTTAGTCTTGGAATCTGTACTTCTGAATGATATTAGATGCCTTTAAACTACCAGGACCATGATTACACACTATAGTTAAAAAAATCTACATCTTCACCGTAACCTGATAGGCATAGACCCTAAGGATGCTAGATAGCTTTTCATGCACATTGTTGCACATTTACAGTTCTAATTGTTTCTTCATTTAAGGGAGTCATAATTTGATTGATCAGTTTGTTCTAAACGTCACTAATTTAATAAAACAAGCAAAGCAATACTTCATCTGACATCCTGTTAGTGTATGTGGATTAAACAAGTTTCACATACTGTAGCTATCATTCCTGCACCAAATTTACCACCTAATATTGGATACAGTTTTTCTGTTTTCTCTCCAGAGCGGAAAAACAAACGGCTTCTTCGTTTTGGTGTAACATCTCTTCAGGCTTTTAAAGTCTAGGTGCTAACTTGTAACAGGGCTCACTGAGCACAAGAGCTAAAACAGGAAAGAGTAATGTAGGCATGCTACATAACATGAGGAAAATGTAATGGGGAGACAATTACAGATATATATGATTTAAAAGTTTTATGAGCTGGATGTTCAATGTCATCTCTGTAAAAACTCCTTATCCTCTGTTTATACTGTGGGAGGTATAAGACACCCTAGCGTTAGAAGGCCAAACTACACATAAACACACACACAGTGAGCTCTAAATTTATTAGAACCTTTGATAAAGATGTTGCAAAAAACTACAAAATAAACATCACACGTAAGGCCAAATGAACTAATGCTTAGTACGTTTCATAATGCCATTAATTCCTAACCAGGACAAAACAACTACTTGCACTGAAAAGTCCCACAACATATCATGAGTCCAATGGTTTTGCAGATTAGGTATGTCGTTCTTTTATTATATGCATTTCTCTTTTGAAAGCAATTTACTGGAGAAGTGAGAGTGGCCAAAATGTTCAGCTTTTGTTTGGGTTTTAAATTCCCAAACATATATTGAAAATGACAAGTTCTTCACTTTATTTCATGTTGTCAGTTAGAACCTTCTTCTGGCATCTCTTCCAAAGGGCCTGATGGCACAGACTTACAAAACACTATCCAGGTTTTTCATTTGGTAAATGTAACTGGAGCAAATACATCCTTTTTTTTAATAATCCAAATAGAGCTATTTATTAACTAGTATTCCCTTAGAAGCAGAAGTGGCTTACTTGTACTCATGTATATGAAGACACTTTCTTGTACTTAAGCATTTGTGCCAGTACGTACTGATCTTGGATAGCACACATATGCTGATTGATTAACTATTGCATTTTTGATCCTAAGAAGGAAATAATTTAGTCTGTATAATGGATTACTCAAGTTTATGTGTCATATTCACAATCTCAAAACATGCTTCTCTCCTTAGTCTGGCCCACAATGAGGATATCATTGGTGCAGGGTGTGTAGGAAAAGAACAAGATTTTTCAGTGTAGGAAAAAAGGGTATAATGAGAATGTGTTTAACAGTAGCAATTACAACACTGAATTGTATTCCAAGTCTTTCTTTACCATAATATGCTGCCATCTTTGTGAATCAGCCAAATGGGGCCATATACAGTAGCTCTGTATTTTTGACTTTTCCATCCAAAGTTAGGCTTTTTGTCAAGGTTAGCGCTGCCTAGAGTTGTCAGTGCTGCAAGAATGTCATAGATACAAAGGCTTCTAGTGAGTCTGGTCTTTGGAATCCTAGGAAGACATATTCTTATGGCAAGTGAAAGGAAGCAAAGAATTATATATATCAGCAGCTATAAGACAACTTCTGAAACAGACAAGGACAATACAAGTGGAGGAGTGTATTGATCTGAATTGCCTTTGGACACATGCCCATGTTGCTCAGCCCCCATCTATGAGCCAAGAATAGTGACATATTTTTACATTTTTATCTTCTAATGATTAATATTTCAATACACATAAAATTTCTTCATTAAACAAAAGCAAACAGGTTATGAGGATACTAAATATCTTTTATTTGTATAAAACCTCAAACATTCAATAACCATCTGGATGTTTGAGATTTTAAGGGCAAATGTTAAACAATGCTTAGAAAACAAAGCATCCCAAGAAAAGAAACAGAAATAAGTCCCAAAGTACAATTTATCAAAATCATAAGTATAAATTTTATTACAAAATAAATAAAAAGACAGAGTATTCTCAAATGAAATATAAAAAGGAAATCCACCACCAAGATGAAATTCATAACTTTAAAAAAGAAGTTGAAAAAAACAAAGTGAAGTAACAGTTATTAGTAAAAGTCATGCTTTGTAATATAATAAAATAGTAATTTGGAAACTACATGTGTAGACAGTTTAACACCTCTTTACAAACACATCACACCTTAAATGTTAGGGGGATGAACATTACCCTCTTTAATCTGCAACAAAGCTTACTTTGATGCGGGTGAGTTTTCTTCTAATGATAGCTTTTTTTATTAGTCTGAAGGCTATGGGATGTCAAAAACTAGAAAACCCACAGGTACACAGGTGGGTTAACACAGTACCATCATTGAAAAAATGTAATGCTCATGAGGTCATCAAATTTGCGACTGAAATTATGACACAGATCTGGAATATTGCACATACTACTATACCCACTTAGCCTTCAAACAGGGATTAAATATAAAAGTCATTTTAGAGAAGTATGTTTTAAATTCTTTGAATTATCGTAATTTTGAGGACTAAAGAAATATTTTCAATTTCTATTTTCTGTTAAAAATAACATTTACATACATTTCAACATTTACATACATTTTATATATATGAGACATGGTAAGCTTTTTGAAATTCAAAAACTTCACAATGTTTTCTTAGGGATTTTAACAATCCAAAACACCAAATGCTTGATGAAAAACAAAAACCTACAAGGTTGAACACTAATTTTTTTACATTTCATCCCATCCCAGAACATTAAACATGTTACAAAGAAAATTATTTCTGAAGCATTCTGTCACAGAATTAAACATTAATAAAAAGAATGCACTGTAACTTTGTGAAGAAGCCTATAAATTAAAAATCTATGGTTTTTAAATGCCATCTTCTCTAAATATTGATGTAAATATCCAAAGTTTTATCATTTGTAAAGGATTCAAGGTTAATCTAAGTAAACAGAAACAAAAGGTTTTAGTTTCTACCATTTTTATTGTATTTTAGTTAATTTTTGAGTATGCAGTTTGAATTTTGTTTTGTTTTCATTTTTCACTCACCATTTAGTTTCACTGTTTCATTTCATTTAAGTAAATGTTTTTTATTGCCTTAGTAGTTATAGTTATCATTAACAATAATTACCTTTTATCAGCTTTTGTTCTCTGTATAAATGTATTTTTATTGAACAGGTGGTATGGAAACAAGGAGAAGGAATCCATTAAGTAAGTAATTTGATGTTTTCTATTGAATAAGATGTATTTTAATACACTCCTGTTTACCACAGCACCAGAGAGTGGCAACATGCTGCATGTGGGACATACAAGTAGCAAATTCACTGTACTCTGTACACGTGACAGTACTAATACTATTATTATTAGTATGGTAAAAATGCAATAAGATGAATTCTATTCTGGATCTAATAAAATATTCTGAAATTCAATGTGCCTGATTTAATGTATATTTTATATAACTAACAGAAACGTCCTGTACTGGAGCTCTGCTTCATTTCCACCTGAATACTGGCCTCATTTATACAAAATCTGTTCCTGCAAATTTAGGCATCATTTTGAAACAGAAACAGCATGCTACTAAATTAGTGAGCTAACTGTATATGACAATCATAAACCCTAGTGTCTGACTCTTCAGAATCTGAGAAATCTATAAGCTTGACAAACAACGCATGATGAAATGGTAAAAGTTGAACTACAGTTTCATACAGTGGTACAGCTGTGACTGACAGCAGTAAAAACAGATGGGAGTATAAAAATTAAACTCACTTGAATAACAAAATAATTAAGAGTACACTGAAAAACTATAGATCCCATCATTCGGCTCCTACAGACGTGCAACTATTTGTTGGCTTTGGCATTCACTTTGAATCTTTCAAAAAGATGTCAAGACTCAAAATGACCTAAATAGCAAGCTTCACCTGAAGTTTGTAACTAGAAAGCACAAAATGCAAATTGGGTTATAATAAGTACCAATGTACACAATAATGACCCTATACATCTATTACATAATGGTTAAAATTATAGCAATAAAATATGCTTTCAAAGCAATGTGCTTCATAAGTATCAATTATTCAAAAACAATAAATAAAACAAGCTGTTTAAATCAATTCTATTACTCTGAAAGTAGTAATAGTATGCAGGAGACTCAACGACAGTACTGTTGTTGGGCATGAAAGAACAAAAGAACTTCTTTTAAAGCTATAAACACATAAATGACTTTGCTACTTTCATTACTAGGATTAGAAATACATACACAAGTTCTGGTTCAATGACAAAGCTGGTTTCACTACTTTATACAATACAGTCATGAATAAAAATATATGAAAATTGTACATAACTATAAGAATGTAAAACGCACATGTGGTAAATAAATCTTCCAGATTAAACTTTTTTTAAAAGCAGTCAGTGGAATAATTACTTTACTTAACAGACTTTAATGTGCCAGCGATAACTTTAAGCGACACCTAGTAAGACAGTGTATACTGATCTGAATAAAAGAAACTGTTGGAATTATCTCTTAAGAAAATTGACTTTACATCATTGCAGAATCATGGGCCCAATACGGAATTAAACCTTTAGAGCAACAACTGAATAGAGAGCATTTCATATCAAGCAGAAGAAACAACAAAGTTGAGGTCTTGATACAATGTGATGTTCCAAGGCAAGAAGTGACTAAGTGATACCTGAACTTGGATACTTTTAGGTAACTGGGAAAAAATACTATAAGACAAAAATTGCTTATTTTTTTCTATGTGGCATTTCTTTTTTATATATAATGTTCATGTGTTTCTCATGTTATCACACTGCTTTAATCTTATGGATAAATATATAGATTTCTGTCCAACATTTTCCTTATATTAACTTTGCAAAACACACCTAACTTTATTCTTATCTAACTTGACAAATCAAAAACCTACCAATCATTAGAGGTGAATAAACAATACAACATGCTGAACAAGAAACATTAAAAATGTGTGTGTATATTAAAAAGCCGTCCGCCATTAAGTAGAAAATCCAGGAGAATAAAAGCTGGCTAATATAGGTTGTGTTTCAGTTAGTAACCACTAATGTGTCTTTACAAAACTGACTAGACATAAGAACAACTACAAAACCAAATACATCATCACTATCAAAAGTAAGCTGAACAACACTTCATTTTTCAATTTTATGAATTATCACATTAAAACTTTACATAACCCCCCACACACACACACACACACACACACACACACACACACACACACACACACCAGAATACATTTATGACACTTTATGAAACAGATTCAACACTACACCAAAAAAGTGTCTCACATGTCAAAACATCTTGCATTAGGACAGTTATGGCTAAACTACTGTATTTCTGACACACTAATCCTTCTCGTTAGTGATCTTCCAGACAAGGTCATACAATGACCCTAACTTCGCTTTTTTAGGATGCAGTTTCCCTTTTCTAAATAAAAGTTCTGCGCTCAATGTTGAGCTAAGTACTGTATGGAAAATAAAATGTTTTAAAAGGCAGAACATGTATCATGCTAACATGCCTGACTATCTTTTATGAAGAGTAATTCTAAATCATGCAAGTAGGTCAATCAAAAACAAAATTTCCTGTCACTTGAATATGGCAACATAAAACACCATAGAATTTTTTTTTTCATTTAAATAGTAATTTCTTATGAACTAAATGTTTCAAGAACCTTTGCACAGAAGGCTTACAAATGTACATATAAAACAGGGAATAGGAGAATAATAAAATGCTATTAAAAATATCTGTACAATATAAAAAAAGAAAATCAATGCTAAAAATTAAATAACGCTTTGAAAAAGCATCACAGTAGAATTTATTGAGATAGGGAAAAAAGAAACTGCATTCTAAGTAATATTTAAAGGCCTCAGCTACAACCCACAATGTGACTCTTTCATTAAAACTTAAAATACCTGAAAATTTGTTCTACTACAACTACATCAAACCTCGTTTCAGAATTTCTGCTGGTATCAAAATGCTGTTACAGATGATAATGGTGTTGGAACAGTATTCACTGCTCAATGTATTTAACAAATATTCCAAAGAATATCAATCTCAAGAACACCTTTATGCTCATTTTAATATGCATACAATGATATGTTTAATGTTTAGTGGCTCTTCCTTTGTGGTTCCCCACACTATTTCCTGAACCCAAACTAGCCTTATCACCAAGGAAACTCAGGGATGGCAAGCCTGGATGGAGGAGTGGAGTCAGGCGCCTGCTTAAGGCCTTATTTAGAAGATTTGGTCTAGGCACACCCTGGAGAGAAGGAAGGAGCTTGGAGAGGCTAGGAGGCTGGAGAGAATACAAACCTGACATGCTGAAAGAAGCTGGAATAGTACAAGGGCCAAGGTTGGAAAGCTGCTGGGAGGTGGAAGAACTCTTGGGAAGGCCCATGCTAAAAGAGGATGAGGAAGGTATTGGAATATGGGCTGGGGAGGACTGGAAACAGCTGGGATTGCTGGTGGATGCTCTTAACAATGACTGGTGGTGAGGACGCCTCTTCTCCTGAGCTCTAGACTCTACACAGAGATACAAACAAAACAACTTCTATATTAATAAACAGAACAGTGTCAAACATGTTTTGAACAGAACATTTAACACACTCTTATTTTATAAAAAACTTATATTAAAAAATAATTTTTCTTTCATATCAAAAATCTTAGACATTAGAGAAGCTTTTTAATATCGGAACCTATACTGTTGTATAAGGCAAACCTTGGCAACATGTGCAAACAGTATCCCATCATAGATATACCTAAATTTCACACCATGACATTA
The DNA here is from genome assembly GCF_900747795.2 of Erpetoichthys calabaricus. NCBI lineage: Eukaryota > Metazoa > Chordata > Cladistia > Polypteriformes > Polypteridae > Erpetoichthys > Erpetoichthys calabaricus. The sequence continues at coordinate 127,770,439 of NC_041396.2, forward strand.
GTTAATCCAGTATTTAGAAAGGCTATGTGTGACATAAATGCAAGACTCCTATGGCACCACTGGAAATAAGTAATTGTTATAATTAGGACACATAGGAAGAATGGGGATGGTTATTAAAAAACACAAGGGTGTACAATTACTGGTTGTGAGAATTATGGCAAGCCAAATTTTTACATTTTAAGATATCTTGAAATGCATCTTAGATATCTCAAACTGAATTAAAGATATCTGAAAATGCATATATTTCAAGATATCTGAAATGCATTTTGTGATATCTCAAACAGATTTCAAGATTTCCTGAAATGATGTGTTGTACATTTTGAGATATTTCAAGATATCTTGAAGTGCATTTCAGATAGGTTTCTGTGCATTTTGAGACATCTCAAATACATTTTCAGATATCTTAATATACATTCACAGGCATTTTAAGATATCTGAAATACATTTTCAAATATCTTAAAATACCTTGAAATATGTAGAAAGTTATCTGAAATACATTTTCAGATATCTCAAAGTAACTTCCTGTGCATTTCATGGTATCTCAAATACCTTTTGAGATATCTCGAAATCACATTTTGTAAAATTTCTTATTCTTTCAATGAGACATCCTGTGTATTTTAAGATATCTCAAAATGCACAGGAAGATATTATGAGATATATTAAAATGTATTTGTGATTATCTTGAAATGCACAGGAAGCTATTTTAATGCATTTCAGATATCTCAAAATTAATTTGAAATATCTTAAAATGAGCAGGAAGTTATTTTAAGATATCTCAAAATATAATTAAGATATTTTAAAAAGCCTTTAAGATATCTTGAAATTCACTGTTTGAGATATCTCAAATTCATGATATCTTAAAATGGGTCTCCACTCCAGTTCAGATACCTTAAAATGTACGTCATGATATCTCAAATTGTATTTCAAGATATATAAAATACATTTTTAAGAAATCTTTAAAAAGACACTAAATTATTTCAAGATATCTCAAGAGCATTTTCAGATATCTACAATACAATTTAAAATTTAAAATATCAGAAATACATTTCCAGATATCTCAAAACAGCTTACTGTCCACTTTCAGATATCAGAAATACATTACAAAATATCCCAATATCACTTCCCGCTCATTTCAATATACCTCGCATACATTTTAAGATATCTTATAATAAACATGAAATCCTACTGAAGGAACAGGCAGTTTTACAAGAAGAGATTTTGAGATATCTTGAAATGCACATGCAGATATTTTGAGATGTCTGAAAATATATGTAAGATATCTTGAAATGCATTTGAGATATCTTGAAATGTATTGCAGATATCTTAAAATGTAAAAGAACTTATTAAATAAATTGCATTTTAAGATATCTGAAATGGGCGGCACGGTGGCGCAGTGGGTAGAGCTGCTGCCTCGCAGTTAGGAGACCCGGGTTTGCTTCCCAGGTCCTCCCTGCGTGGAGTTTGCATGTTCTCCCTGTGTCTGCATGGGTTTCCTCTGGGTACTCCGGTTTCCTCCCACAGTCCAAAGACATGCAGGTTAGGTGCATTTTAGATTCTAAATTGTGCTTGGTGTGTGGGGTGTGTGTGTATGGGCACCCTGCGGTGGGCTGGCGCCCTGCCCGGGATTTGTTTCATGCCTTGTGCCCTGTGTTGGCTGGGAATGGCTCCAGCAGACCCCCGTGACCCTGTAGTTAGGATATAGCGGGTTGGATGATGGATGGTTATCTGAAATTCATTTTGAGATATCCCGCAATGTTAATTTGGCTGGCCATACAGAGTATCTGCAACAAGCGAGGGTGTGATATGAACACCAATATTGGGCATTGAATAAATCATTTGTAATTCTGTTCCACATTAGCATTTCATTAAGTCGGCCTAAGCCCTAACTCAAACTGCCAAAATTGAAATTTGTGTAATCTTTAATTTTAGCAAACAGGCACAGCAGTTCTAAATGTTGTGCTGAGAAGAACAACCAAATGCATCTCAACACTGAACTGCAAGATCTACAGCAGGCCTCTATAGTCAGGTCAGGTCAGGTCAGGAAGCATGCACTAGTACAGCACATTGCAGCCCCCACTTCACGACGAAACTGCTTGGGATCCAGGTTGGTAACCCCCCAGGCAGACATGCAGTCCTGTGCCACCCTCTAGAAATGACTCCCTACCTGCCATAGCCAGGTGTTACGCGAGCGTTTCCTTGGCCTGGTCCAGCCACTCGGGTCCTCAACAATGAGGATCCTGCAAGACGGGTTACCCTCTGGGAATCGCGCCACATTGCCATAGTGCTGTAACTGACATTCCCTCACAATGCAGGTAATGTGCCTCATTTGGGACTCGGTGAGCAACTGCTCATTTGAAACAAAGTCAAACCAGCGGTACCCAAGGTTTCTCCAAAGAGACACAGTACCAAAGAAGCATCCATGTCTTGTAACCATATAGCAAGACAGGAAACACCAGGACTCTGAAGACTTGGACTTTCATCCTTTTGCATATATATATATATATATATATATATATTATATATAATATATATATTATATATAATATTATATATACAGTGGGTACGGAAAGTATTCAGGCCCCTTCAATTTTTCACTCTTTGTCATATTGCAGCCATTTGCTAAAATCATTTAAATTAATTTTTTCCCTCATTAATGTACACACAGCACCCCATATTGACAGACAAAAAAAAGAATTTTTGAAATTGTTGCAGATTTATTAAAAAAGAAAAACTGAAATATCACATGGTCCTAACTAAGTATTCAGACCCTTTGCTGTGACACTCATATATTTAACTCAGGTGCTTTCCATTTCTTCTGATCATCCTTGAGATCACCTTCATTTGAGTCCAGCTGTGTTTGATTATACTGATTGGACTTGATTAGGAAAGCCACACACCTGTCTATATAAGACCTTACAGCTCACAATGCATGTCAGAGCAAATGAGAATCATGAGGTCAAAGGAACTGCCTGAAGAGCTCAGAGACAGAATTGTGTCAAGGCACAGATCTGGCCAAGGTTACAAAAAAATTTCTGCTGCACTTAAGGTTCCCAAGAGCACAGTGGCCTCCATAATCCTTAAATGGAAGACGTTTGGGACGACCAGAACCATTCCTAGAGCTGGCCGTCCGGCCAAGCTGAGCTACCGGGGGAGAAGAGCCTTGGTGAGAGAGGTAAAGAAGAACCCAAAGATCACTTTGGCTGAGCTCCAGAGATGCAGTCAGGAGATGGGAGAAAGTTGTAGAAAGTCAACCATCACTGCAGCCCTCCACCAGTCAGGGCTTTATGGCAGAGTGGCCTGCCGGAAGCCTCTCCTCAGTGCAAGACACATGACAGCCCGCATGGAGTTTGCTAAAAGACACCTGAAGGACTCTGAGATGGTGAGAAATAAGATTCTCTGGTCTGATGAGACCAAGATAGAACTTTTTGGCCTTAATTCTAAGCGGTATGTGTGGAGACAACCAGGCACTGCTCATCACTTGTCCAATACAGTCCCCACAGTGAAGCATGGCGGTGGCAGCATCATGCTGTGGGGGTGTTTTTCAGCTGCAGGGACAGGACGACTGGTTGCAATCGAGGGAAAGATGAATGCGGCCAAGTACAGGGATATCCTGGACAAAAACCTTCTCCAGAGTGCTAAGGACCTCAGACTGGGCCGAAGGTTTACCTTCCAACAAGACAATGACCCTAAGCACACAGCTAAAATAACAAAGGAGTGGCGTCACAACAACTCTGTGACTGTTCTTGAATGGCCCAGCCAGAGCCCTGACTTAAACCCAATTGAGCATCTCTGGAGAGACCTAAAAATGGCTGTCCACCAACGTTTACCATCCAACCTGACAGAACTGGAGAGGATCTGCAAGGAGAAATGGCAGAGGATCCCCAAATCCAGGTGTGAAAAACTTGTTGCATCTTTCCCAAGAAGACTCATGGCTGTATTAGCTCAAAAGGGTGCTTCTACTAAATACTGAGCAAAGGGTCTGAATACTTACGACCATGTGATATTTCAGTTTTTTTTTTTATAAATCTGCAACAATTTCAAAAATTCTTTTTTTTGTCTGTGTGTACATTAATGAGGGAAAAAATTTATTTAAATGATTTTAGCAAATGGCAGCAACATGACAAAGAGTGAAAAATTGAAGGGGGTCTGAATACTTTCCGTACCCACTGTATATATAATATATATTATATATATATATATATTATATGTAATATATATAATATATATATATATATTATACGTAATATATATTATATATTTATATATATTTATAATTATATTATATAATATATTATATAATATATATTATAATATATATATTTAATATATATATATATATTATATGTATTATATATTATATTATATATATATATGTGCAAAAGGATGAAAAATCAACCTAAATCAGGAATTTAAAATTCTCAAATGCATCCACACAATTCATCCTGCCCTATTCTTTCAGTGAAGTAGTTAATAATGTGCCCAAATGTGTGAAATTTAAGAGCATTTTAAGATGGAACTAAGGAATCCACTCTTTACACAAAGATGCATAGTAATATGGAACTTATAAGAAATTTAATTTGTTGCAGGAAAACTTAATAACTTAAAAACTTTGTGTTATTGAGGCCATTGGTGTTATCATTAAATACATCAAACTTGTTTGATTAGCTATTTGTCAATCTTTTTATGTTTCTCTCAGCAGTAATGTCTAAGGCCTTTTGCTATCCTGACATAAGTTAAAAAGTCAAGTAAGAAAAAACAAATATTACCTTGGGAAAAGGATGTGTTTTTATTCACACAAATACAACACTAGAAAGAAAAACTTTACTATGAAACTAGCAACAATTTATGTGCTATAAATGACATATTGCATCGCACATACGACTAGTAAGTCTACTACCAGAAAAGGAGCATATTTAATATTATATTTACTTCACTAACTAGCGTAGAATTCACACTATAACATGGCGTAGGCCTACAGACAAAAGAGGAAATGTGCTTATGCACAAAAAAATCCAGATGCATAAATCTGTGCAAACGCTAACTTCCACGTTAAATCCCAGTCAGCGGGAAAAGTAACACACGTGCACGCGCCTGCTGTCCCACCACAACTCCTCATAGAAATTACGCTTCTTTGAATATGCAAATCAATATAATTAGCCTTTAAGTGCAAGCTTCTGTGAAAAGACAATAGCAAAAGCACAGGGGAAAATAGAAGAATTTCAGCAAATACCAAGCGGAGGCAAGGAAAAACATACTATTTGTTGGTTTAAACAGTGATATACAGTAATCCCTCCTCCATCGCGGGGGTTGCGTTCCAGAGCCACCCGCGAAATAAGAAAATCCGCGAAGTAGAAACGATATGTTTATATGGTTATTTTTATATTGTCATGCTTGGGTCACAAATTTGCACAGAAACACAGGAGGTTGTAGAGAGACAGGAACGTTATTCAAACACTGCAAACAAACATTTGTCTCTTTTTCAAAAGTTTAAACTGTGCGCCATGACAAGTCAGAGATGACAGTTCCGTCTCACAATTAAAAGAATGCAAACATATCTTCCTCTTCAAAGGAGTGCGCGTCAGGAGCAGATGTCAGAGAGATAGAGAAAAGCAAACAAATCAATAGGGCTGCTTGGCTTTTAAGTATGCGAAGCACCGCGGCACAAAGCTGTTGAAGGAGGCAGCTCACACCCCCTCCGTCAGGAGCAGAGAGAGAGAGAGACAGAGAAAAACAAACAAGCAAAAATCAATACGTGCCCTTCGAGCTTTTAAGTATGCGAAGCACCGTGCAGCATGTCGCTTCAGGAAGCAGCTGCACAGAAGGTAGCAATGTGAAGATAATCTTTCAGCATTTTTAGACGAGCGTCCGTATCATCTAGGTGTGCGAACAGCCCCCCTGCTCAATCCCCCTACGTCAGGATCAGAGAAAGTCAGCGCGAGAGAGAGAAAAGTAAGTTGGGTAGCTTCTCCGCCATTTGCCAATAGCGTCCCTTGTATGAAATCAACTGGGCAAACCAACTGAGGAAGCATGTACAGTACCAGAAATTAAAAGACCCATTGTCCGCAGAAATCCGCGAACCAGCAAAAAATCCGTGATATATATTTAAATATGCTTACATATAAAATCTGCGATGGAGTGAAGCCGCGAAAGGCGAAGCGCGATATAGCGAGGGATTACTGTAATCAAAAAAAGGAAGCTGATCAAGTGACATTGAGTGTCGGAGAAACTCGAAAGCTCAACTTCACAAAGTCGCACAGTGCCCGAAATAAACAAGTTGTCAGATATCAAAGTCGCCGTGAAAAGGCGAGTCGTAGCCCACCATTTGAGTGTCATATGAAAGCTTTTTAGGGTACAGAGAAAAAAAAAATAGGCACACAGTGGGGGGAAAAAAGCACGAAATGTCAACTTTAATCTTGAAATTTCTACTTTAATCACATAGTTTATTTTGTCATTAAAGTAGAACATCAAAAACTTCATCTTAAAATCATTTAATTTACTAGTTTCTCAAATCCCATTGTAACTAAAGTAGCACGTTAAATGCTTTGTTTTGTATTTGATCTTCTATGTGCTCTATGTGCACTACCTGCTTCTTAAATGGGCCTTCTCTTCCTCCAACAGGACACAGAATCCATTACATCTCTCTGAATAATTAAAATACGGAGATGTATACGTGATATCATTAAACATGGGAACACGGTGGCGCAGTGATAGTGACAAACAGGCACCTCGTCCACAGATTGTTCCTGCCTCCCGCAAGATGCTTGCTGCACCATGCGCGACCTTCGATGAAATAATTTATTGCAGCAGTACTATCTCTTTCAAACGTTCAAACTCCCAATTCCTGTCCTTCCTTTTCTTTCTCCAAGTATCTAATCACCACACAATCAGCTCTGTAATAGATGTTAAGTCATCTGTAAGCTTAGAACACCGATTCTTCAAAACTTTCAAGGAACACTGAAATATCTTTGTAGTACATGTTTAATTATTCAATCCATCTGTCTTTCCACAGTGTCGCGCCAGTCCCAGCAAGAATACAGCGAGAGGCAAGAATAATCCGTGAACGGAGCGCCAGCTCCTTGCTAGTGCTGCGGCACCATTTCCTCACGTTTAATTATTAATAATATAGATTATTTAAATGAAGTTAAAGTTTTATCTGTATAATATAATAAACATATTTTGCTGCATTTCATCTTAAAAATGATATCATCACTATATGTAAATAACGTGCTTTAATAAAGTGGCGCAGGTTGTGCAATATTATAACTGTATTGCAAGTTTACAGTGAGGTAATTTTACTTGCAAGTACAAACAGTTGTATAAGGAGCACTTGATGGACTGATAGAGTGCATTTATAGTTCTTGGGATGAAACTGTTTCTGAACCGCGAGGTCCGTACAGGAAAGGCTCTGAAGCGTTTGTCGGATGAGAGCCGTTCAAATAGCGAATGGCTGAGGCAGCGTGTGCTTGATTCTGTATACCAATAATTCTCTTTCCAATCAGCTGCTCTGAGTGGTGCAGTGAGAGTAACAACGCTAAAGCAGCTATGGTATTTGGAATAGTTTGGCCATTCTGTGGACCATTATATTGCTACAGGTTTATTACAATCAGATGCCTTAAACTAATAAACATCCATCCATCCATTTTCCAACCCGCTGAATCCGAACACATGCGGTTAATTTCTGTGTATTTATAAAGCCGCGTCAGGGATATGGATCTGAAAAAGAAAGGGATACCACACTGAAACAGTAGCACTGCTTTGACGCTGGGTGCCACCAGTTTGCAAAACCGAGTGGAGAACTTGCGTACACCACGGTTTGAGCTACCGTGAAAATGTGCATGGCTTTACGCCAAGTTTAGGTTTTACACATCACAATTTGAGCATGGAAACAAGCTTACGCAACACTTTTGTGCGTATGCACTGTTTATACATGAGGCCCCAGGTGATGATGTACAGTGGGTATAGAAAAATTGACATTGGGGGGTGATCCTTTATTAATCTCAGTATGTTTTTTGTTTTTGATTTATAGCTGTGATATCTTTAACTTGGATGTTATAGATTGCATTGAGTAAGTAAAGCTGGAAAAAATATTGGTTTGTGTGTTTCCATTTAAGGCTGTAAAGCAAAAAAATGGGAATATTTTGAAGGAGGTGATTCTTTTCTATACCCACTGTACATTCGACGAAGGGTGCTTTTAAAAATAAAAACTGATTTATTATATTCTTCAGAACAAAGATGACAGTTTATAGTTATAAAACAAACAAACAAAAATAATAAATATAAAAGTCCTTGATGAAAAGTATTTGATCAAAAACGCCCATTGTTCTAATCTTTTATTAGGCCAGGCAAGAGAAGTCTTCATATAGTTGGCATATTTGACATAAAGTACCTTAAAGACAGACACATTTGAGATAACTAATTAAGGTTTTTTTTAGGAGAAGTCGGATTTTGACTGCTCCTCCTACTGTCAAATATAAAGAAACAAACATATTATAAACTAGGGAGTTTATTCAGAATACATTCCATAACAAAAGGAAGAAAACGCAGATGAAATTGAGCTGGGGACATATTCTTCAAAAAAGCTTGAAAATATTTCTTCTCTTGATACATGCATACTAAAGCAAACTGTCAAGGTAGTCAAAGGCCTGCTTAAAATTAAACTTACTATTAATGACAAGTATAAGCAGGATTCAATATAGTGAATAACTCAAATTGATAAATTTAAAGAAAATACAAAAATAGGAAACATAGCACAACTGCTATATTCAAGCAGGTGTACATAAACATGGTAATAATAATCATCCAACAAGTTAAACTACTTCAAACATATAAATAGAATAAATTAAAAGTGAAAAAATTATATTACAATAATGCAAAAAAAAAAAAAAAAAAAACATATATAATATACAAATATAAGTAGAAATGGCAACATGTAAATAACTATACATCCATCCATTTTCCAACCCACTGAATCCGAACACAGGGTCACGGGGGTCTGCTGGAGCCAATCCCAGCCAACACAGGGCACGAGGCAGGAACCAATCCCGGGCAGGGTGCCAACCCACCGCAGGACACACACAAACACACCCACACACCAAGCACACACTAGGGCCAATTTAGAATCGCCAATCCACCTAACCTGCATGTCTTTGGACTGTGGGAGGAAACCGGAGCGCCCGGAGGAAACCCACACAGACACGGGGAGAACATGTAAACTCCATGCAGGGAGGACCCAGGAAGTGAACCCAGGTCCCCAGGTCTCCCAACTGCGAGGCAGCAGCGCTACCCACTGCGCCACCGTGCCGCCCATGTAAATAAATAGAAACAGGTAAACTGTGAGGACTCCTCACTTATCACACTGTCATACATCGTATTGCTGAACACAAAAGTATCATCTGGACAAAATTTTCAAAACATTCCGCTTCACATCATTTCTTTGAAGCAAACCATTCAGTTTCAGATCTAAAATATACAGTAATACAGGTTGTAAAACAACAGCCCCAACAGGGCGACTTTAACAAACATGACTTTACCTCTTTTCTTTATCTAGCTTTGAATAACACAGCTATCTATTCTCTCACTTTAACTTTTGTTAAATTTATTTAAAAGACTGTTTAGTTTAATCATTCTATCTCTGCTCTTTTTTTCATTGATTCTCTCTTGGGCGGCACAAAGGTAGCACTGCTGCCTCGCAGTAAGGAGACCTGGGTTTGCTTACTGGGTCCTCCCTGCATGGAGTTTGCATGTTCTCCCAGTGTCTGCATGGGTTTCCTCCGGGTGCTCCAGTTTCCTCCCACAGTCCAAAGACATGCATGTTAGGTGCATTGGCGATCCTAAAATTTTCCATAGTGTGTGCTTGGTGTGTGTGTGTGTGTGTCTTGCGGTGGGCTGGCACCCTGCCTGGGGGTTTCTTCCTGCCTTGCACCCTGTGCTGGCTGGGATTGGCTCCAAAAGACCCCAGTGACCCTATGTTAAGATATAGCAGGTTGGATAATGGATAGATGGATGATTCTATCAACTTTGTTTTTTTCTCTGTACCAATCCCTTCTCTTATAATATTTTCTTAGATTTTTGAGAATATTGTGGATTTTTTGCTTTTGCTCACTGGATTGTGTATTTGCACTAGTTTTGAGTTGAGGGCGGATGACTGAAGATAAGGCTGTGTCCTGGGCAGAAAAGAAAGAAATGTGATCACATTGTGAAATGCTAAAATAATCTCAGATTATTTATCCACTCTGCTCCACTCCAACATGTTGTTTAAAATATTAAGAGAAAACCATACCCCTTGCTGTACATATGAATAGACCAATGTAACACATAGGGCATTGGTACTTTAAGTACTGCTTTACATATACTGTACATTCACATCTGCAGAGTTTAAAGGAAGACTACATGCAACTGGTGAAAAACATGGAGAAAAACTGGTGAAAAACATGGAGAAATACTGTACTTAAGTGAATGAATGACATAAACACATTATAATCATAAACATCTAAAACCTGATAGCAATGTATACTGCAATTTCACATTATTCCTAAGGAGTTCAATAGAATACACTTTTCTATAAAAGTGTGTTTTGTTTCAACAAAAGCCTAGTCATTAGAAAAAGCAGGAAAAATTCAAGAAATGATTTAATGCGGGAATGTTTTACTAATTGACAACTGTGTACAGCAAGATTAAGTGTAAGCAGCACCAATGACCTAATATTATTATTACTACTTTTCACTTGACGGATGCCTTTATGCATGGTGATTTACAATATTTAAGATACAACTGATTACATTTTGTTTGTTTTTCCAATTGGAGCACAGGCGGGTGAAGTGACTTGTTCATGGTCACACAGTGTCAGTAGGAGGATTTGAAGTCAATAGTCTTAGCCACCACAAAATGCTGTCTGGCAATAATAATAACCCTTGGCATAAAAAAAGCTACAAAAATTGTTTACAGAAAAGCACTTGGTTACATAGTACTTCTGATACACTCAGTGAACCGACCACACTATATAATGGATGCCCAATATCCTAGGTGAGACCAAGTAACATATCTAGAACTGTATACACATTCTGTACCTACATCAACTTTTAACACCATCCAACCCCACCATCTTGTGGAGGTAAAAGATTTAATAAAAAAAATCTTGTTGTTTTTATGGGTGAAGTGATGGCTTTGAGGCTAGAGGACTGCACTGGCAATTGGAAGGTTGCCAGTTCGATTCCCGTAAATGTTAAAAGTGATTCCACTCTGTTGGGCCCTTGATCAAGGCTCTTAACCTGCAATCGCTTTGTCCTGGGTATGACATTAATCTGCATCTAGCCTTGCAGGCATGTCCTCCAACTTGCAAGGGAAAATTTGGGGGTTGGTGGCAGGGTTGGCACACCAGCCACTGTAAAAAACCTCACACTGTTCCATTCCATTTGAACTAGTGTGGTGCTGAGGTGTCACCTGTTGCACAGCAGCACTCAGGTCTTAATGGTTGTATGGGTGTGGCAACGCACAGTATCAGCGCATGCTCCCAACTTCCTGTAACAGAAACATGTAAATACCAAAAACGTCAACATAAATGGAGTAGGAATGGTATATCTAGTATCCAGTGCTGTACTGATGCAGATTTAGCATGCATTCTTTGTGCAGAACTGTTCTGAAACAGTTGTCAACAAAGCCCAATGTTGTAATCAGGATAGCAGAAGCGAGTTTCTTTGCACAATTTTTGTAACATTTTTTCTGTTGCATGTGCATGAAAGGGTAGAATGTCGGTGCCTGACATACACAATCAATGCACCACTTTGTTATTGTGGGCTACAGGAATGCAATGCTTAGTGACTTCCACATTTCCCTGATATGAACATTGACAGTTGCTGCATTGTGAACAGTGATTAAGGGACTAATGCTTTTTTGTTGTTCTACTGGATTGCGGTTATTTTGCCTTTTTACCACATACATACTGCATGCTGCTGCATCATTACACAACTGAAGTCACCAGGCATATCATGGTAGTTTCATCATATGGTGTCTTATTTATTAATTTCACCATCAGTGTCAACATCTGATGACTAATCCATATTGTTATCACTATTGTTTGATTCAACTAATAGTTCAGTTTTGGTTCTGTTCTAAAATTGACTTTATAGCCTCTCATTAACACATGGTTGAAGGCTCTGCCCCACTTATAAATATTAATTAGTTACCTCAGTGCGGATTTTTCGCAGCATGATGTTATTTTATTCACTAGATGGCAGCAAAATACTGTCCCAAGCATTATTCAGACTTAACAATGTAAAGCAGATAATTAAATGTGACGCTGAGTCTGACTCTTGGTTTACCATAATTACAAAGAATTCCGAGTAACTCTCAGGTTTAATGCCAAGGAGGTTAATGTTGTGTCATGGTCTCTCTCTGTTAGACCTACTGACAAACCAAATTTCACTCTTGGGACTATAAAACTGAACTGAATTAATTACATCAGTGGCAGCACTATAACAGGTCATATTTTTTACAATCTATCATAGGCTACATTAATTCTGACAAAAAGTCTCCATCAAAGGCCAAGTCAGGATTTTTTTTTCCTATCTTTTTCTATTGTTGATATTATTGGTGTTAATCTTCCTGCCACACCTTGACACTCTGCACATGAAACTGCTCATTCTTGTCTTCATATTATTTTCTTATTTGCTTCAGGTTCAACATTCATCAGACACATTTCACTCCAACACAGCATAACAATGTTCATACAGCTTTCAAAAACTTTACCCTTTAATACCTGAGAGACTCCTTAAGAAGTGAGAAGGAGGGACCAAATTGTTATCACCACTGTGCTCGCACCACCATCTACACTCAACATGATATCTAAATAGCAGAACCTCCCTATTTTTTCTAAAGAACGCCATTGCTGACATCTAAATGTATATATAATACATTATTCACTACTCCCATACAAATCAGCAATGAAAGTCCACATTTGCATTTGCTGACTACTCTTCACACCACTACATCTATGTACTGGATTAAGTTACTTCCAACACCTTTAATGCACATACCACATAGACATGTAGACTTCTATGCCACCACCCATCACCTTGGTCTTTCCTGGAATTTTCATTGGGGCCCTTTTCTTCCAAATTAACTTCCATTTCAATACTTTCTCTTTTAATTCCACTTCAACTTTTGCCATCAATATAAGAGCATACAGTCATATGAAAAAGTTTCAACAAAAAAAGAAAACAGTGGGATGTCTTTCATTTCCTAGGAACATCTGAGTACTGGGGTGTTTTCCAAACAAAGATTTTTAGTGAAGCAGTATTTAGTTGAATGAAATTAAATCAAATGTGAAAAACTGGCTGTGCAAAAATGTGGGTACCCTTGTAATTTTGCTGATTTGAATGCATGTAACTGCTCAATACTGATTACTTACAACACCAAATTGGTTGGATTAGCTCGCTAACCCTTGAACTTCATAGACAGGTGTGTCCAATCAAGAGAAAAGGTATTTAAGGTGGTCAATTGCAAGTTGTGCTTCCCTTTGACTCTTCTCTGAAGAGTGACAGCATGGGATCCTCAAAGCAACTCTTAAAAGATCTGAAAACAAAGATTGTTCAGTATCATGGTTTAGGGGAAAGCTACAAAAAGCTATCTCTGAGGTTTAAACTGTCAGTTTCAACTGTAAGGAATGTAATCAGGAAATGGAAAGCCACAGGCACAGTTGCTGTTAAATCCAGGTCTGGCAGGCCAAGAGAAATACAGGAGCGGCATATGTGCATGATTGTGAGAATGGTTACAGACAACCCACAGATCACCTCTGAGAAAGAACCCCTTTCTGTACTCACGCCACAAACAGAGTCACTCGTTGTATGCAAATGCTCATTTAGACAAGCCAGATCCATTTTGAAACAAAGTGCTTTGGACTGATGTGATAAACATTTGAGTTATTTGGTCATAACAAAAAGCGCTTTGCATGGTGGAAGAAGAACACCGCATTCCAAGAGAAACACCTGCTACTAACTGTCAAACTGGGTGGAGGTTCCATCATGCTGTGGGGCTGTGTGGCTAGTTCAGGGACTTGGGCCGTTGTTAAAGTCAAGGGTCGGATGAATTCAACCCAACATCAATAAATTCTTCAGGACAATGTTCAAGCATCAGTCACAAAGATGAAGTTACGCAGGCGTTGGATATTCCAACAAGACAATGACCCAAAACACGGTTCGAAATCTACAAAGGCATTCATGCAGAGGGAGAAGTACAATGTTCTAGAATGGCCGTCATAGTCCCCTGACTTGAATATCATCGAAAATCTATGAGATGATTTGAAGCAGGCTGTCCATGCTCAGCAGCCATCAAATTTAACTGAACTGGAGAGATTTTGTATGGAAGAATGGTCAAAAATACCTCCATCCAGAATCCAGTCACTCATCAAAGGCTAGAGGAGGCATCTAGAGGCTGTTATATTTGCAAAAGGAGGCTCAACTAAGTATTGATGTAATATCTCCGTTGGGTGCCCAAATTTATGCGCCTGTCTAATTTTGTTATGATGCATATTGTATATTTTCTGTTAATCCAATAAACTTAATGTCACTTCTTAAATACTACTGTTTCCATAAGGCATGTCATATATTAAAAGGAAGTTGCTACTTTGAAAGCTCAGCCAATGATAAACAAAAATCCAAAGAATTAAGAGGGATTCCCAAACTTTTTCACACCATGTTACACATTTCTCTAGTCACCACCTCCAACACTATTAAGGAAAGCAACAGACTCAGAGAAAATCTTTAATGCAGCTCCCACCTTTACCTCACAATTTTTCAAATGCCTATCTGTTGTCCTGACCACCTGTTTTCTCATATGTTAACATCAACACAGACACTAACCATTCATTCACAACTAACTTTTTCAATGCTCATCTCAGTACCTCTAATAGCACCATGTCAAACACCTTATACAGGTCTACCAATCTATAATGCAGCATATTTATTTTCCCTTGCTTCCTTTCCAGGATTTGCCTGACAGCAAAAATTGCATCTGTGGTTACTTTCCTAGGCAAACTGCATTTTGTAATAGCATTACTCCTAACATCATCACAAGAAACATTACAGACTGTTATCAATTTTTTGAGAAGCACAAAAAGGATGCGAAAACCTCAAAATCTTCAAGAGTTAAAAGGTGAATATGTCCAAATTTATAATAGTACTACTGACTGGAAAAAAAGGAAAAGATTCATAATTTTGTCCAGATTTTAATCTAAAATAATACAAAATTAAATAATATATGCTGCATACATAAAATGACAAAATATTTATAAGTTGTCTATAGTCAAAATAGACAATTGTACAATTTGTTAAAATGCCAACATGTAAATGAAGATCTGTAACCAAACCATTCCAAAAAATAAAGATAAGAACTTAAAGGCAGTACATGGCTAGCTTAGTCACACCATTACAGCATTAAATGGAGATATAAAATAAGTATAATTTTATTGTTCACATGAAATGTTTTATGCAGCATTTCAGACTTTTCTTGTAATGTTAACTTTCTGTGCAAACTTAAAATAAAATCATTTCAACTTAATTCAGTTCATGGTTATGTTACATCAAACATGCAGCAACAACACAATATAGCATAAAATATACATCAAAAAGCATAAAAATGACACATGACAGAAATAGCAATAACTATTAAACTAAATTGAAATAGTATTGTAAATAAAGTTTATAAAATATTAACACAGATACCTGTACATATCAGTAATAAAAGATTTAATGTACTGTTATTACTTAATAGAAGTATTAAGTATAAACATACAATGTGTACAAAGCATAACAAGTAACACCAAAAAACACAAAATGCTTCTGATGCTCAATACTGAGGAACAGCAAATAAGTAGTGCAGACAGTTTGGCAATACAGTGGAATCCTAGGTATAGATGGGCAATAAAGAAGACTATGTGAGTTAGTTACTCAGGTGTTTGAGTATGGTGGTATCATTATGGAATGCAATGGTTGGATTGTAAAATAGCAATCAATTTGTTGATAGGATGTTTATGTTCTGGGATGACAGGTGAGTGTTTTCTTCTAGTCTCTCTTGAAAATAATATCTTGGATGAAGTGTGCTATAGTCAGTCCATTTTAGATACTCTGGTGCTGGGCTCTGTGCTCAACTACTGTGCATTTGCCAAACCAGACTGTGAAGAATCTAGTCAATTCGATCGTCATTCTTCATCTGTAATCATTGGTGAGAATCACCCAGAACAGACTTTTTTCAGTCTTCTCAAAAAGTAAAGATGCTTTAAGTCATTTTATGATGAAAGTGATTTTGAAAGATCAAGAGAGAACTCCTCAGGGATGTGAATCCCCAAGAATGAAAAGGTATTCATACTTTGCACGAATCCTATTAATGTCAATAGGCATTTAACGCACAAGTTATTCAGTTTGCTAATATTAATGTGCAGTTATTGTATTCATATCATTCAGTAAAGAATTAAATCTCCTCACTGTAGGCTCTCTCATCAGTGCTGGAAAAAAAAAATTGCACTTCTGCTGTTCATTCTGCAACTTAGTAACAAGTTTAATCATGCTTATCTCCACAATCATGAACTAAATGGAGAGGAAAAAGTGATATTATTGTCCTTCACTTCAAAATCTGAAAAAAGAAGGTTTTACTTGGCGGTTTAAGAAAAACAGAAAGGGAAAACTGCTTCATTTTCACTTCATGAAAATGTTTTGTTCTGTCTGAAAACACAACAATGCAGTTAACTAATTTAGTATTTTAAGTAAAGGAAAAAAAAGGGTTGAAAACAGGAAGCTCAGTGTCTCTAACTACAAATATGGTCACCTATTCGGTTTCTAATTTTCATCAGGGTGCAGCTACAAATTGGAAAGTATCTAGTTTTGGACACTGATTTTTATTTAACTGGTTTGCAGAGGATATTATACTCTTTCTTCATCAAACTGTGATCTTCAGTGATCACTTAAGCACTTCTAGCCAAGTGTAATATGGATGGAATGAAAATCTAAACCTCAAAATCTTTAGCATCTCAAAATCATGTCACTTTTCCCAGAAAATAGCAACTTGTATTACTAATATGTAACAGAAAGTGTCCAAAAATTAATGAAAATTAAAAGGACAGAACAGACAAAAATTTAAAGTCAGAAGAACAGGTAGGCATCTGAATACTAAAAGAGAAGTGACAGGGATCTAAATACTAAAAAAAAAAAAATTTAAATCACGATTTTGATCTAAATACTTAAAAAAAAAAAAAATTTTAAATCACGATTTTGGTTTTGACAAAGTCATAAAGTTGATCGTATTTCCTTATGTGTATGGCTGCAGTCATACAGAAACAAAGAATAGAGCACGAAACAGAGTCACCAGACTAAAAGTGACAGGGATCTAAATACTTAAAAAAAAAAAAAAAAAAAATTTAAATCACAATTTTGATCTAAATACTTAAAAAAAAAAAAAAAAAAAAAAAAAAAAAAATTTTTAAATCACGATTTTGGTTTTGACAAAGTCATAAAGTTGATCGTATTTCCTTATGTGTATGGCTGCAGTCATACAGAAACAAAGAATAGAGCATGAAACAGAGTCACCAGACTAAAAATATAAATAATCACAAAAACACATGTAAATATAGTTAAAAAAAAGGACTTAGACTGATAACAGAATGTCAAAACTCAAAGTAATTAAACTACTTGGTTAAGGGGTGAGTTGCCACCTCAAAAGGAGGAGTTCATGTATTGGTTTTCTTGTTCAAGAGTAAGGGCGAGGTGATGGTAAGACTAGAAAGCAAATCGGTGCAGTGGCAGCAGTTTTATGGATGTTGTTCTGGAACACTGTGATGAACTGACAGCCAAGTGCCTAGAAAAAACTTTGGATATACTTGCCAATCTATACTTTCCTCAGGGCAGTTAATTAAAGAATGAAATCACACGGACAAGTGGCCAACATCAGTTTCCTGCATAGGGATGCTGGGAGCATTCTCTGTTATAGAGTGAAAGGTTCAGCTACTGTATATGGAATAGTCTTAGAGTAAAACTGCTGCTTCTCCAGATTGGGTAAAGTCAGTTGTGATGATATGGTATGCAGTTAAGAAGTGCCCTTGCTAATATCTACAAGATGTTGCTATACCGCTGGGAAAGACCATGGACATACTGGAAGGATTAATCTTCACAATTACCCTGGGAGTGCCAGTGGATTTACCAGGAAGTGTTACAAGAAGTTGCTGAAGATAGTGTGGCCTGGCTAGACTAGCACAGTGTGTCATCACCAAAACCCTCAACTGAATTAAGAGAGTGAAAATGATGATGATGATGATGAAGAAATCATGATTATGATAAATGGAACTCTGTTTCAAAATTATCTTCAACCCTTTTGTAACTGTAAGTAAAAAATGCACACCCTGTCCATCTGTATGGGAAATACTTTTAAAGAATGCCTCAAAATTAACAAAGAATTTGGTAGGAACACAAGAATGAAGAACACTGAACATCTCTTTAAAGAGTAATTCAGTCCATCACAAAAAAGTAGAAAAATATGAATTGTGCTGGATTTTTGAGTTCAGGATCCTCCACTTAAAATGCTGAACTCCCCAAAAGCCCCATAGTTAAATTGTGGGGGTTTTCTGAAAATACATTTTAAAAATCTGTCACGATGTGAAACCGTTGCTGTCTGCACTTTTAAGTAACTAGAGATAATGTGATGGTCTATGGTGGGGGTGGCAATTTATTTCATATAAAAAATAAAAAACAAAATTACACAATAAAAATGCTCCAAATGCTGAAGATACTTAAACTAAAGGTTTGCAGAAGTATGAATCTGAACTATTGTGGTGAGTGGGTTTTCAGCTAATGCTCTCCTGCACAGAGCCAGAAAAAGTGGATTTCTGTGTGATGCTAGTCCTGAATAAGATAGTCTAGGTTTTATTTATAAAATGTGTATCATATATAATGCAGTTATTCTATCTATTTGTATCTTAAATGATACCATTTGAGATGGTTACACTTTAAAATCGTGCAACTGCACTCCAGGTTGCCCTTAAAATGAATGCATGGAGAGTGATTTCACTAGACAAGTTTACTTAAATAAAGTCAAAATCATATCTTGTAACTAAATAAAGTTTGGGGGTTATATCTGTAAAGGATTTATATTTTTTCTGCAAAAACTTTCTGAATAAATGTATACCAGTAAGCAGTAAGTGAAGAATTACTATTATTTGCAAAGTTTATTTAAGAACACTTATGTCATTAGTATCAATAAAATGTAAAAGCATTATATATGTCACATATTGGTTACATAACAAGAATAATGAAAATGTAAATGAAAATGCTGTCCACTAGGGATGCTCCGATCAGGTTTTTTTAAGGCCAGTACTTCACTGATTTCATGTTACTTGATTGGCCGATTCTGATACCCACACTGATTTTTTTTTCATTATCCCTTTAAAAAATGTTTTACAGTAAGCTCCTGCATAACAATGACACATAGAAGCCTTATGTTCTGTATTAATTGTTACCTTAGGTATTTTTATAATTAAAACATACATGAAATTTAATAATGAAATTCTGTAGGCTTACTGTTCAGTGACCATAAAAATATTAAATTTCCTTAAAATACATACTTTAACTAATAAAATATGTATAAAAGTATGTACCCATAATACATATGGAATAAAAGAAAATAAAATCCTTTTTATAATTACAAGATGTAACACTGGTTATTTTTTTCTGTAATACACCTATCTGAAAGAGGTTTTAATTAAAAAAAAAGCAGTTTCACACAAAAAAAAAAAAGAAAAAAAAGACGGCAGCCCCCCTGGGTTGCAGCGGTGCCTTGGACTCCCGCAGGGCTCCATGAGAGTTGGGAGTTATCTACAGCCCTGTTGGGATCCAGAGTTGCCGCCAGGGGGTGCTGCAACAGCTTCCGAGTCCTCTTGGGCGGGTTTTCCACCACACCCGGAAGTAGGTCAACGAGCACCTGGAGCACTTCCAGGGGCGTTATAAAAGGAGCCAGAAGTCACCACTCTGGGAGGCGGAGGCAACAAAGAAAGTAAAGGAAAGTAAAAGTTATATTAAGAGTTATTGTTGGGACTGTTTTGGGCACTGTGTTGTGTGTAAGAAAGAACTGTAAAACAAATACAGTGTGCATTGTAAAAGTTATATTAAGAGTTATTGTTGGGACTGTTTTGGGCACTGTGTTGTGTGTAAGAAAGAACTGTAAAATAAATAGAGTGTGCATTTGAACACTGTGTGTCCTTGGTGTCTGTAGCTGGGCTTCTATCACTATATATATATATCTATACTAATTAATAAAAGGCAAAGCCCTCACTGACTGACTCATCACTAATTCTGCAACTTCCCGTGTAGGTGGAAGGCTGAAACTTGGCAGGCTGATTCCTTACAGCTTACTTACAAAAGTTAGGCAGGTTTCATTTCGAAATTCAACGCGTAATGGTCATAACTGGAACCTCTTTTTTCACAATATACTGTAATGGACGGCAGCTCGATGGCCGTGGGAGGAGGAGTTGAGTGTCACGTCATCACGCCTCCCACGTAATCACGTGAAAAGACTGTGAACGCAGTAGGGAGAAATGAAGGAGAAGCCGCAAACAGCGAAGAACAAAAAATTCATTAAACAATTGAGAAGGGAGCGAAACAATAAGAAGCGAGCGAGTGAACCATACAAGCATCTTCATAAGGGAAACAAAGCACGGTGTAAAACGTAAATTTAAATTAAGTTTATAGAAACACTCCCGCTGCGGATTGCAATAACATATTCGCGAGATAAAAGAACCCAGTAGGGAGAAATGAAGGAAGAGCCGCAAACCGCGAAGAACAAAAAATTAATTAAACAATTGAGAAGGGAGCGAAACAATAAGAAGCAAGCGAGTGAAGCATACAAGCATCTTCATAAGGGAAAAAAGCACGGTGTAAAACGTAAGTTTCAATTAAGTTTATAGAAACGCTCCCGCTGCGGATTGCAGTAACATATTCGCGAGATAAAAGTTTAATGAGAATACACGAGGTATAAACGAACCACACGCCGTAGCGCAACATTAGGGGCTTCACCTCTGGCGCTGACGATAGAGATTCGATTCCCGAAAGGGGATGCAGTGAGTGTGTACACCTGATGAGCCCAGAATTAGGGAGAAACACATGTCGCATACTCTTTGCATTATTTGAAAGTAAACTATTAAAACCATTCTATGATCTGCTTCTGGGAACAGAAAGAGGGCACGTGGCGGACGTAAGGCGACTTGCTGACAAACCACAAGCATGACCTGGCAGGTAACCACCCATACAATCAGATTGTGATTCAGAAAACGAATGCCATGAATGTAATTACCACGATCTACATACTGTCAAATAAACGAAACACACGCCGTAGCGCGACAGCTGTGAAAAGGAGCTTCACAAAAAAACAGATCCTTAACAAATTGTTATTGGTATATTTTCGATCCGTTAAAAAGGTTTTCTTTTCTTCTTAATAAAAAATTAAAAGCAGTACTTCGCTGCAACGAAGCGCGAGAATTTGGCTATAAATATCTGCTTCTCGCAATTAAAAGAGGGCACGTAGCGGATGTTACAATCAGATTGTGATTCAGACTAGGAATGCAATGAATGTAATTACCCCAATCTACATACAAGGCGAAAGTCTTGCAACATTCAAAGATGATGGTTTGGGATAAGTACACCATGGAACATAAAAGAGCTTATGAAGCCTTGAACCGAAAAAAGCAAGATCTCAGAGATCGTAAAAAAAAAAAAAAAAAAAAAAAAGGAG
This sequence comes from Erpetoichthys calabaricus, assembly GCF_900747795.2. Lineage (NCBI taxonomy): Eukaryota > Metazoa > Chordata > Cladistia > Polypteriformes > Polypteridae > Erpetoichthys > Erpetoichthys calabaricus. The sequence continues at coordinate 127,792,201 of NC_041396.2, forward strand.
GTAATGTCGTTTTACTCGCTGTAGATTTTAGTCAAACGTTACCAGTTATTCCACGAGGGAGACCAGCAGATGAACTCAACGCGTGTTTAAAATCCATGCTTCTCCCACGGTCGGTTATATGTCGCGTGTTCTCGGGTAGGTACACCAAAAAATGTATACATTTAAGCATGTAATGGGCAAAGAAAAAATGAGGCATACCCGAAGGCACTGCAGTAGTAC